>NC_044014.1:43175448-43460577 GCF_900496995.4 Aquila chrysaetos chrysaetos | reverse complement strand
CAGCAGGGAAGCGTCGGTTCTTACCCCATTTCCTCCCTTTCCTCTGCAACTGGCCCCCGCCTTCTCGCACCAAGCCCTGGATGCCGGCGGCGGCGGCGGGGGGGGGGCCAGCAAAGCAGCCGGGCCCACCCTCCTCCTCATCCTGCCTCTCCGGTGACACCCAGAAACCCCAACTGCCATCCCCGGATAAGACCCAGAGACACAAGCTCCCACCGAAACACTCGCCAGCTCTGGCAAACGATCCCGGCATGGAGCGGCAGGGGGACAGCTCTGCCCCTTGGTGGGGGCGGGAGGGGGGGGGGGCAGCATGCTGGGCTTGCTGCTGGGGGGGGGACACAGATCCCTCTGCCACAGTGGCCCCGAAAATCCCGGCCACCCACAGACACTGAATCCACACAGCACCCCACAGTCCTGCGAATATGGGGGGGCCATAAAGGGACTGCAAATATGGGGGGGGGGGGGCCACAGAGGGACTGCAAATATGCCAGGGGGGCTGCAAAGGGACTGCAAATATGGGGGGGTTCCAAAGGGAGGTGGAAGCAAACTGCAACCCCCCCCCAGGACAAAGAAAAGCAACAGCCTTGAGAAACCTCACTTTAATGGCCACGGCAGCGCGTGGTGCTCCGCCCAAAACCCTTTCCAAAGAGATGGGGGCTGGATCCTGCCTGGGGGGGGGCTAGATCCTGCCTGGGGGGGTGGTCTCACCCTGCCCGGGGAGGGGGGGCTAGGGGAAGTCGCTGTAGGGCATGGAGAAGGGGTAGAGCGCCGAGTAACGGGTGTCGTGCCACAGCAGCTTCTTCTCCAGGAAGGTGACGGTGTCCAGCGTGAGCACCAGCGTCTCGTGCTTCAGCATGCTGTGCACGTTGAGACCTGCGGAGGCACAAGAAGCGGGGGCTTGGGGGGGTCCCCAAAAGGTTTGGGGGATCCCTGACAGGTTTGGGGGGGGGGGCGGTCCCTGGGGACAGCAGCCGCCGTCACCGCAGAACTCTCACCTAACGCTGGGATCAGGTTGATGGTTTTCAAACCGGCTGCCGCAGTTTCGATGTTCTCCGGCATCTTGTTGCTGGAAGGAAGTGGGTGAAATGACGGGGGGACACACACACCCCCCCCCCCAGAGCCCCTGGCAGCGTGCAGGCAGCCCTGCCCGTCCCTGGGGCTCCCCACGTTCCCGTGCTGCCTGCACTCACACGTCGACGATGAGGACGGAGTGGCCCCAGTGCCGGTACCGTGCCAGGTCCACCAGATACTGGGGATCGGCGGTGGGTATCTCCAGGCTGTCGACGATGTGAAGGTCATCCTGTGAGGCGTGGCGGGGGGGGAACACGTTGCTGGTGAAGGGCGGGGGGGGTGTCACTGCGTCCCCAATCCCCCCGGGAGCCCCCCCCAAAACACAGAGGACCTCGTACCTGCATCAGCTTCACCGTCAGTGCCACCTTCAGCCCCAGCACCCGCACCTTCATGGGCAGCATGTAGTAGTAGCTGGTGGGACCCCGCGGCCCGTGGGCGATGCCCCCTGTGAGGGGTCCCGGCTCAGTGACCCCCCCCCGAGCCAGGCCGTGGCCCCCCCCACCCCATCTGGGGGTCTCCTCCGACCCGCAGCCACTCACCCCCGCGCCACAGGGGCGAGCGGATGCTGCCGTGCCGGGCTCGACCCGATCCTTTCTGCCGCCACGGCTTTCTGCCGCCCCCCCGCACCTCCGCCCGCGTCTTCACCTTGGCGTAGCTCTGCGGGGTGGGGGGGGGACACGCACACAGGGACAGTTGGGGATGGGCCCCTCGTGACACCCCCGTCCCCCTCCCCACGCAGGGAAAGGGACCCAGGAGTCCTGGTCCCAACTGCCGCCTCTGCGGCAAGGCGACATGCTGCCACCCTGTGACCCCCCCCCACACCTCCCTCTGTCCCCCCAGACCCTCCCCAACCTCCTCCTTCCTCTTCAGACCACCCTCTGCCCCCCCTCAGACTTGCCCTTCCCCTCCCCAGCTCCTCACTCACGCCCCCAGACCTCCCCTTCCCTCCCTAAAACCTCCCTCTCCATCTCCAGACCTCCCCTTCCCCCCCACCCCTCCCCAGCCTCCCCTTCTCCTCCTGACCCTCCCCTTGCCCCCCCCCAACCTCCTCTCTCCCTCCTAGACCTCCCCTTCCCCTCCCCAGACCACCTTCTCCTCCCAAAAACCTCCCTCTCCATCTCCAGACCCCCCTCCAGACCCTCCCCTTCCCCTCCCTGACCCCCCTCTCCCCCAGCCCTCCTTCTGCCCCCCCCCAAACCTCCCCCCGCCCCCCCAAAACCCCCTCCCCATACTCACGATCCTCTTGAAATTTTTCTGCCACATGGCCACCATGTGCAGGATGTCGAGCCTGCAGGAGACGGGGAGGGGGGACGGACATTCAGCGAGGGGACCCCAACCCAGGGACCCCCACATCCCCAAAGGCTCCCCCCCAACTCCCTGGCAGCCCCCCACCTCGTCCCCCAGCCCCACCTGGGCCTGACGGCGAAGACGTCGGGGTGAAGATCGGTCAGGCCCCGGCGTTCGTCATCGTGATGCTGCAGCGACTCCACCCAGGCCTGCACGGGGGAGCGGTGGGGGGGGACGGGGACGCTGCAGGCCCGCAGGACCGGGGACCGCGGCAGCGCTGGCAGCAGCAGCTTCTCTGGGGTGGGGGGGGGACCACAACACACATGAGGGCAAGCAGGGACCGTGGTAGCTCCACCTGGAACCTCGGGCTGGGGGCAAGGGGGGGGGCCCCAGACACCCCAAGACCAGGGACATCTGTCCCCGGGTTGTCCCTGCACCCTCAGGGTGGTCCTGCAGCCTCGACCCCATGGCCACCCGGTTCCTGATGTCCTCAGGATGGTCCCAGCCCCGTGGCTACCCGTCCCTGATGTCCCCAGGATGGCCCTGAGCCTGTGGACAACCTGTCCCTAATGTCCCCACAGCCCTGCCACCCCCAGAAACGTGTCCCCGCTGCCAAGACCCTTGTCATCCCTGTCCCTGATGTCCCCAGCCCCACAGACACCCTGTCCCTGATGTCCCCACAGCCATGGCCTCATGAAAACCTGTCCCCACTGCACAGACCCAGGCCATCCCCATCCCTGATATGGTCCTGACCCCACAGACGCTCTGTCCCTGATGTCCCCAGGGAGTCCCCGCAGCCCTGGCCCCGCAGAAACCTGTCCCCACTGACCTGACCCCGCTCACCTCCACTCCTGCTGTCCCCACGATGTCCCCAGCCCCACGGACACCCTGTCCCCAACACCCCCAGGATGTCCCCACAGCCCTGTTTCCGCAGAAACCCGTCCCCACTGACCTGACCCCGCTCACGTCCACTCCCTCTGTCCCCAGCATGTCACCAACCACACGGACACCCTGTCCCCAACATGTCCCGACAGCCCTGACCCCACAGAAACCTGTCCCCATTGACCTGACCCCGCCCACCTCCACTCCCAATGTCCCCAGGATGTCCCCAACCCCACGGACACCCTGTCCCCACTGTCCCCAACCCCACAGACACCCTGTCCCCAGTACCCCCAGGATGTCCCCAACCCCACAGACACCCTGTCCCCACGATGTCGCCAACCCCACGGACACCCTGTCCCCAACACCCCCAGGATGTCCCCACAGCCCTGACCCCACAAAAACCTGTCCCCATTGACCTGACCCCACTCACCTCCACTCCCAATGTTCTCAGGATGTCCCCAACCCCATGGACACCCTGTCCCAACTGTCCCCAACCCCACAGACACCCTGTCCCCAATATCCCCACGATGTCCCCAACCCCACGGACACCCTGTCCCCCACTGTCCCCAACCCCACGGACACCCTGTCCCCAACACCCCCAGGATGTCCCCAACCCCACGGACACCCTGTCCCCACTGTCCCCAACCCCACAGACACCCTGTCCCCAACACCCCCAGGATGTCCCCAACCCCACGGACACCCTGTCCCCACTATCCGCAACCCCATGGACACCCTGTCCCCACGATGTCCCCAACCCCATGGACACCCTGTCCCCACGATGTCCCCAACCCCACGGACACCCTGTCCCCACGATGTCCCCAACCCCACGGACACCCTGTCCCCAATATCCCCAGGATGTCCCCAACCCCACAGACACCCTGTCCCCACAGCCCTGACCGCACAAAAACCCGTCCCCGTTGTCCTGACCCTGCTCATCCCCATCCCCGATGTCCCCAGGCCGGTCCCGGCCCCACGGCCACCCGCCCCCGGTGTCCTGACCCAGGCCATCCCCTTCCCCCATGATGTCCCCAAGAGGGCCCCGGCCCCACAGACACCCCCGTCCACGTTACCCACCGCCCCGATCGCCCCCCTGTCCACGCAGACTCACCCCTGCGGGGCTCGGGGGTCGCGGGGGGCCCGGTGGGCCCGGACGAGACCTGCGGGGGGGCAACCGTGAGCCTCCAACCTCCGCTCCCCACGCCCCCCCCCGCGGCCATGACCCACGACCCACGACCCCCGGTGCCCGGTCCTCACCCCCGCGGCCCCAGCCCGTCCCCGGGCCCAGGCCCGGACGGCGGCGGCGACGAGGCCGGACCCCCCCGTACGAACCCCCCAACACTGCACCGACCCCCCTGTGCAGTGTCCTGGCCCCCCCATCCATTGCATGGACCCCCCCCCCGGCAGTGTGCTGACCCCCCCCAGCACTGCCCTGACACCCCCATTACGGTGCACTGGTCCTCCGTGCATCGCATGGACCCCCCAGCACCACCCTGACACCCCCCCCCCATGCTCCCACCGCCCCCCAGCACTGCGCTCCGTGGTCCCCCCGACCCCCCCAGCACCCACCAAGCCCCACCACAGCTCAGCGATGCACCGCACCGGGGTCCCACCACCCCCCCGCAGCCCCCTTTGGCCCACAGGACAGCCCTGACACCCAGCTGTGGGGGGGGGTTTCCCGGGGGGGGCCATCAGGGTGCTCCTGCCCCACAGCCGGGCCCCACGTGGCAGTGGGGACGCCCAGCCTTGCCCCCGCACGGCTTTGTCCCCGCGTTGCCGCTCGGGACAGGGAGCGAAGGTGCACCCGGCCGGGGTGGGGGGACACGCTGGGTGGCCCCCCACCTTTCTCCGGGGCGGGGGGCACGGAAATCCCTTCCTGGGGGAGCGGAAGCGGAGTGCAGCGGGGGGACCTTTCCTTCCCTCGGCGTGGCGGGGGGGGGGGGTTTCGAGCCAATCCCCCTCCTCGCTCCGGAGGGATCCGGCACAGTCCCCACGTCCCCCCCCTCCGGCTCTCGCCCCGCCGCCGGCAGCGGGGAGGGCACATGGAGGGGTTGGCGTTTCCTGCGCCCGTATTCCCCGCCGGCTATTGTCCCTTCCGCTCGCCTCCCGGCATCCCCTGGCCGGCGGGAAGGGGGGGGGCCCGCGCTCGCCGGCTGCCGCCGAGCCGTTCTCCGGTTCGGCTACCCCTCTTCCGGTGCGGCGGCCGCGCGGCACAGCCTTGGCGCGCCCCGACCTTTCCCCGTCCGCCGTTGGTCTTTGCCGGAGCTCCGGCTGCATGGCCGTCTTCAAACCCAGGTGCCCGATGACGGGACGGGATTTATCGCCCTCCTGGTTTTTTGGGGGGTGGCGGTGGGGACCCCTCGCCCTCCCCGCTGGCCCCGGCTCGAAGGAATTGGCGGCAGCGTGGGGGCAGGAAGCCAAAAAAGCGGGCGGCCGGAGGTGAGATGGGAGCGAACGGAGCTGGTGCCGGACATGCCGGTGGCACCGGAGAGGTCCTGTCCCCTGTCCTGGCAAACGGAAGCATTCCTGGGGGGCGGCTGAGTGGCCCCGGTTCGGCAGACGGGCTCCCCATTTTTGGCGGGAGAGCCGTGGTGAACTGGGGGGGGGGAAGCGTTGGGGTCGTGCCGAGCCCCCGGCAGCACCGGCGGGGACGGGGTTTCCTCCTCGCCGTCTCCTCGCTGCGGGGCTGGGGGCTGTCCCCGCCGCTCAGGGGCAGCGCCAGCCGCTTCCCCCCACCCTCCGTCGCCGCTTTGTGCCGCCGGCGCCGTGGGAAGACGACACGTGGCTTCTCCCCCATGGTTTTTTGCCATCTCCATGCCAGGGTAGGGCACGGGTGGGCAACGAGCCCCCGCCGCTACCTTGGGGGGTCCCTTGGGCACCGGCATCTCTTTACCGGCCCCCCTTTATTCCCCGCCTGGGAGCCGAGCATCCCTCTTGCTCCAAGGGAGTTTGGCCCCGCTTTGCGGTTGCAGCCGGTGCCGCTCCTTTGCCGGGTGCCGTTTCTGGAGCTGTCGAGGCGATTTTGGGGTCTGTCCCGGTTGCCCCTGCCCATCAGTGTCCCCCGCCGTAACCTCGTCGCCTGTCGGCGGAGCGTGGTCTGACTCCCAACGCTCTTCTCTTGCAGGCTGCAGGACTTGGAGAGGGATGAAGACAGCCTGAGCGAGAAGGTGAGTGTCCCTGGATCACCAGGAGCCGCGCTTCCACCTGCCCTTGGCTCCGATTTGGGTGCCCGCCATCCCGCGCTGTCACCGCCGGTCCCGCATCGGGTGCTGCCGTCAGGCTCGGGATGCTCCGGCTTACAGCGGTGGGAGTTGGCGGGGCTCCGGAGCCGGCTCCTGGATGCTCAGCGGGGACGTGACTCTGGTGCTGAGCAGGGGACTGCGATTCATCGGTGCTCCTGAGCCTCTTGTTTCTGTGCTGTCGCGGCGTTGCCAGGATGGGGGGTTTCCAGAGCCCCACGGGGTAGGGTCGGGGGGGACGGTGTGGCAGGCTGGCCGAGTGAGACCCCCGTGTCTCCCTTGCTGGCCCAGTTCCCTGGACCTGATGAGGTCGTAGTCCTGGTGCTGGCGCTGTCTGTTGTCATATGGAAACGGCCGTCACCTCATATCAGGAGGGTCCCGGTGAGCTGGGTGAGCGGCGCCCGGATTCGGAGTGACCGGCGGTTCGGCTCAGCCCAACCGCCTACGGAGATGCCGCTCTGCCGAGCCCCGAGGGGAGCGTCACCGCCGCCCGCCCCACGCCGTCCCCTCCGTCCCCGCAGGAGTGCGTCAAGGAGAAGCTGAGCCTCATCCATGGCTTCCTCCAAGCCGACGTCCAGAACCAGTTGAGCGAGCTGGAAGCCAAACTCCGCTGCGAGGAGCTGTCGGAGGTGAGACCCTGGGTTTCGGTGAGACGGCGGGTTGGGTTGTGCCGGCTCCTTAGCGGCACGGCTCACCGGAGCCGGGCGGTTTAACTGACGCTCTTCCCTCCCAGGAGAGGTACCTGGCCAAGGTGAAAGCCCTTCTGCACCAAGAGCTCTCGGCGGAGAATGGGGACGTGGCACCGCTGCTGCAGGCATCGAACGGGTGCTCCAAAAACGGCGCCTACGGGAGCGACGAGGACTCGGAGCGAGCAGGGCCCGATGGGGAAGAAGACAGCGCGATGGAGATGGAGGAAGCAGCCGCCTCTTCTTCTTCCTCTTCGTTGGTCCCCACACCGCGGGCACGCAAGGCCAGGAGGAGCCGATCCAACGGGGAGAGCAAAAGTAATGGCGACAGCGGGCGCAACTTGGTTTTCTGTCCTCTTTTCCAACGTGCTTAAAGTAAATAATTCGTTACCGTTAAATACTAAGCGGGAACATGACGATTCCTGGAGGGATTGTGAGCAGAGATCCCCCCAGGAAAGGTCTTGGGGTCTCCTTGCCTTGCTCCGGGATGACAGGGTGCGGGGAGAGGGGTGCTGTCACCCGCGGTGGTTCCAGCCCCGTGGGCTGTTGCAGGAGGGGAGGGACAGCGGGTCCCCATCGTTAACGCAATCCCTCGTCATCTTCCTAACAGAGTCTCCCGCCAGTTCCCGGGTCACTCGGAGCTCCGGCCGGCAGCCGACCATCCTGAGCATGTTCTCCAAAGGGTCAGTACGGTGACAGGGCTGGGACCTGCACCTCCTTTACCGTGTCCCCCAGGAGCCTTCACCCTCTTCTTCCTCTCTCTGCCATCCGGGGCTGGCGGGTTCAATCCCAAAACTTGCGGTTCCCAATGAGACTGGCCTTGGGGACCTGCCGGGCGCTCCCCCGGGGAGCCGCGCTCCTGCCGGTGCCGGGAGAGCCCCTCATTCCCCTCAAACCCTCGTGGCGTCGGAGCGCCAGATTGATCCGTTGCGTTTAAAAACCGTCAGGTCCAACAAACGGAAATCGGAAGAGGTGAATGGGGAAGTGAAGCAGGAGGCGATGAACGTGGAGAAGGAGGAAGAGGAGCTGGAGGAGAAGGTGTGTGCCGGCACCGTTGGCAGCCAAGGTCTTTGCCAGTTGCTTTGCCGGGCAGCCACTGTGCTGGGGTTGAGCATGTGTTGTCCTGGAGGGCGTCGTGCTCTCCAGCCTCCCCTTACACTCCTTCGTTTCTCCCTCAAGGAACAAGACGAGAAAAGGATTAAAATCGAAACCAAAGAAGGGTAAGGAGGAAGGAGAGTGTTCCCTGCTTTGGGCCGGTGCCTGTCAGTGCCCATTTCCCTCTGCCGTGGCCTCGTTAGTGTGGGGAGGATGTCGACATTACGCTTCTCTGTGTCTTCATCCCTTTGTATTTTTTTACACCCAGGTTGGAAATAAAAGATGAAATTACTCAGGTTAAAACTACAACACCTGCTAAAGTAAGTTCCTTTTCTTCCGTCTCAGCATTTTGGTTTTGGTTTTTTTCTTTATTATTGTTTTAACTCTTCCAAAGAGCGGCTGGACTTCCCTAAGGGAAAGATAAAGCCATTTCCAGCCCATGCAGCTTCCAGAAATCAACCCCCCCAGCAAGGTGGGGAGCAACGCAGCCTTTATGAGCTTGGGCTGCTTTTGAAGCAAGGGCAGCGGCTGCTGTTTTGCTGCCTGGATGCTTTAAAAACGAGGGTTGCGCTAACGAACGGGACTGTTTGGGGAAGGAGCTTTGAGCCTGATCATAGGCTGAAGCTCATGGGGGGCAGAGAAAAGCTGACGCCGTCTCCCCTGTTTTGCAGACCACCCCTCCCAAGTGCGTCGACTGCAGACAGTACCTCGATGATCCCGACCTCAAATTCTTCCAAGGAGATCCTGATGATGCCGTAAGGGATTTAATGCTCCTTCTCTGGGTCTGGGGAGAGCTGTCGTGCTAATGGGAACGCTCGTTAAATGTCCTCCTCTCTCCCTCGTTCAGCTGGAGGAGCCAGAAATGCTGACGGATGAGCGTTTGTCCCTCTTTGACGCTAACGAAGATGGCTTTGAGAGCTACGAGGACTTGCCGCAGCACAAAGTCACCTCTTTTAGGTGAGATGTGGGGAAAGCAGGCTATAAAAACCTGCTGAATTTGCAGATCCTGTGGGACAATGCATCAACCTACAACCTCTGTCCCTTGCCAGCGTCTATGACAAGCGAGGTCACTTGTGCCCCTTTGACACTGGCCTGATCGAGAGGAACATCGAGCTGTATTTCAGCGGTGCTGTGAAGCCCATCTATGACGATAACCCTTGTTTGGATGGTGAGTTGGATCTGGAGGAGCCTCGAGGGCTGCGGGGACGTTGGTTTGTCACCTTAAATTTCAGCTCAACACTGCGTGCAAAATGAAGTCGGATCCGGGTGGCACTTTGTCATCCGCAGCTGCTTGGGTTTTTTGGGCACCGAGGACTGAAATTTGTGTTTTCTCGCTTTCAGGTGGGGTGAGAGCCAAGAAGTTGGGACCCATAAATGCCTGGTGGATCACGGGGTTCGATGGAGGGGAGAAGGCTTTGATCGGCTTCACCACAGGTGAGTGAGCGAGGACGGGGGAGATTGGGCTCGGGGAGCACGCCTGGCTTGGGATTTAAGTCTCTGCTGCCTGTCTGGCTGGTGAAGGAGCTTTATTGGGGTTCGTGGACTTTGCTGCTGCCGGGAACTTGCACCAACAAGAACGTGGCAAGGTGGAGGACCGTGCCGAAGCTTGGGTCTGGGTTTATTTAGCTCAGCAGCACCCAGGCTTATGTTAAATGCATGTAAAACCTCCTGCTGAGCTTGCAGCTGCCAGCAGCACCCTGCATGAGGCTGTCGGCGCTGGGATGAGCAAGGCGGCTGGAGGGGGGTATCTCCCCAGCAGCCCTTCCCAGGCAGGATCCGTCCTCCGGTCCCTCCTCCGTGGGAAGCCGCCGATGCAATGCAGGAGTGGGTCAGGGTCGCTCTTGGAGGGAGTTTTCTCTTTGCTCTTGACCTCTTGGCCCCTGTCGCAGGGCTCTGTTCCTTTCTTACCCTACAGCCTGGGCTTTTTGGACAGGTTTGTGTTGAGAAAGGTCTTGGAGGAACGCCCAGTCCTGGCCAGCCCTTGGCTCTGTGTCCCAGCTGGCTTTTTCACTCTCTAGCCGAATTGGGGGAAGAAGCTGATATTTGGGGGTTTAAAAGCTTTTTCCATTCACCGTTTCTGCAAGGAACCCTTCCAATAACCTGGTGATATCAGAGGAGGACTTAACTCTCCTGTGCATCAGCAAATGGAGTTTGTAGTGACAGAAAAAAACCCTGGATTGTCTTTGCTTTCTAATTAGGTAACAGCAAAAATAAAAGGCTAGTGCGTGGATAGTGTGCCCCACCTCAAGTCCCCACTCCCCCCTCGCTTTGGTGGTGATAGCTGAGTGACCGTGGGTCCTGGCTCGTGGTAGAGTTTCCCCGCACGCTTAGGTCTTGGTGCTGTAGCAGCGTGGACGGGCTAATCTTCCCCCTCCCCAGGACCTGCTTGCCGCAGTCCTAGCTCATCCTTAAATACTGCTAAATTCCCTGGTATTTAATCGCCCGCCGTGATCTCTCTGCCGCAGCCTTCGCGGATTACATCCTGATGGAGCCCAGCGAGGAGTACGCTCCCATCTTCGCCCTCATGCAAGAGAAGATCTACATGAGTAAAATCGTCGTTGAGTTCCTGCAGAACAACCGCGACGTCAGCTACGAGGATCTGCTCAACAAAATCGAGGTGAAAATCCGAGGGCGGCGGCGGCGGCATGCGGGGGTGGGTGTTGCTCTGCCACCCTTTCCCTAACCAACCCCTCCTCGCAGACCACCGTACCTCCCGCGGGGCTGAACTTCAACCGCTTCACAGAGGACTCGCTCCTGCGACATGCCCAGTTCGTGGTGGAGCAGGTGGAAAGCTACGATGAAGCCGGGGACAGCGACGAACCCCCCGTCCTCATCACACCCTGCATGAGGGACTTGATCAAGTTGGCTGGAGTCACCCTGGGGAAGAGGTGAGCCCCGCGTAGACGCTGTCTTTGTGGGGCATTTGGCTTTGCAATATCCCAGGACGAGCCCGTTGGGTTGGTTCCCCATCGACTTTGCACAGGGGATCCTTCCAGGAAAACCCTTCTGCTTGTTCCCAGCTGGGATGACGCGAGGATTTAGGCTCAGTGGCATGAGCAGCACTGGGAGATTGGAGTAGAAATCCTCCCAAAACTGGGAAAACCCTCTGCCTAGTGCTGCCCCAAGGGAGGAAGGGCTCTGGCTTGGGTCCCCAGAGCCTGGCTTTGCTCTTTGTCCTGCTGTAGCATCCCTTCAGGAGCCCATGCCAGCCACAGCACGTACCTGAGTGCCTGTTGGGGGATCCTGCCGTGGTCCCGGGCTGCTGGGAGAGCTCTGATCCCTGGGGACCCTCCTTGGGTGCCGGGCTGTTTGTTGTGGCTGTAGCTGTCAGCGGAACAAGGCACAGAGTTCCCTCTCACCGCTCTCACCTTGGTCGCAGGCGAGCTGTCAGGCGGCAGGCCATCCGGCACCCCACCAAAATAGACAAGGACAAGGGTCCCACCAAAGCCACCACCACCAAGCTGGTGTACCTCATCTTCGACACCTTCTTCTCGGAGCAGATCGAGAAGGACGAGAAGGAAGATGACAAGGAGAATGCCATGAAGCGCCGGCGCTGCGGTGTCTGCGAGGTAACGGGGGTCTGGCGTGGAGCCGAAGTGACCCGATCCCCTCCCATCCCCTCCATCCTGCCTGAATGGCCCCTTCTGGGGTCGCTCCCTTGGGGCAGGGGACCTATTTCCAGAGGCCACCGAGCTCCCCTTGGTCCCTGTCCCTCCACTGCGTCTGCCGGTGCTCAGCCTGTCGCCTCTCCCTGCTCTAGGTTTGCCAGCAGCCTGAGTGCGGGAAGTGCAAAGCTTGCCAGAACATGGTGAAGTTTGGGGGCAGCGGACGGAGTAAGCAGGCTTGTTTGCAGAGGAGGTGCGTCTCCCACGGGCAGCGATGCCTCCTCTGAGTCCTCTCCGCCTCTGGAGAGAGGGGATGTGGTCCCCGCACCGTGCCCTGCTGCAGTGACGGTCCCTGTGTCCCCAGGTGTCCCAACCTGGCCGTCCGGGAAGCTGATGAGGACGAGGAGGTAGATGACAACATCCCTGAGATGCCATCGCCTAAGAAGATGCTGCAGGGCAGGAAGAAGAAGCAGAACAAGAGCCGTATCTCCTGGGTGGGGGAGCCCATCAAGGTGAGGCTGGGCAGGACCCCGCTCCCCTCCCGCTGGGGTGGGTGCTCAGGCTGCGAAGGGGGCTGCGTCGCTTGCCGGCGTGGGGATTTAACAGTGCTCTCCACTTTCTCCCTGCTTCTGCAGAGCGATGGGAAGAAGGACTACTACCAGAGGGTCTGCATTGACTCGGAGACCCTGGAGGTGGGAGACTGTGTCTCCGTCAGCCCTGATGATCCCACCAAGCCCCTCTACCTCGCCAGGTTGGTGCCGTGGTGCTGAAGGGGACGAGTTTCTGCTCCTGCTGGGGTGGACGTGTGTGGGGACAGCTGATGTTCCCAATTAGAGAACCCTAATTGCTTGGCCATGCTGCTGTTTGAGGACTCTCCAGCTCTGGCAAGGCTCGGAGCAGCTCAGCCCTTTCTTATGGTGCCCCATAACCCTGGCTCCTTCCCCCTCAGGGTGACAGCCATGTGGGAGGACAGCAGTGGCCAGATGTTCCACGCACATTGGTTCTGCCCCGGCTCGGACACTGTCCTGGGGGCCACCTCTGACCCCCTGGAGCTCTTCTTGGTGGACGAGTGCGAGGACATGCAGCTCTCCTACATCCATGGCAAAGTCAAAGTGATCTACAAGGCGCCCTCAGAGAACTGGTCCATGGAGGTGGGTGACAGCCCTGCAAACCCCGGCTGGCCCGGACCAGGCACGGCGTGGGCAGCAGCACCGATTCCTGTGAACACCTCTCTCCTAGCAGGGCGGGCTGGACATGGAGATCAAGATGGTGGAAGACGACGGGAGAACTTACTTTTATCAGATGTGGTACGACCAGGAGTACGCTCGATTCGAGTCCCCACCGAAAACTCAGCCCACGGAAGACAACAAATACAAGTGAGCGTGCGCAGGGCAGCGGCTCTCGGGATCCGCTCTGCCCAAAATGGACAGCAGGAGCCTCTCAACTCCCGGCAGCACCGCAGCCGGCCTTGGCAGGGTCCCCATCACCGCGGTCTGCCATCCCCCTTTCCCGCAGGTTCTGCATGAGCTGCACACGCCTGGACGAGGTGAGGCACAAGGAGATACCCAAAGTGGCTGAGCCCCTGGAGGAAGGGGATGGGAAGATGTTCTACGCCATGGCCACCAAGAACGGAGTGCAGTACAGGGTGGGAGATGGCGTCTACCTCCTGCCGGAAGCCTTTTCCTTCAGGTTGGTGCTTGCAGGGGGCTGTAAGCACTTCTTGGGATGCTCTTTGGTCAAGCTTTTGGTAGCAGAGGAGGTAGTCTCCGGACAGTGAATTCCACCTGTAAACAAAGCACCCATCACTCTAATTTCCAAAAGCTTGATTTAAAAATAAAGGTGCTTCTAACCCCAATTTCACCTCCTGTGATTAAACAGAGCAACTTTTCTCCGCTCAGGCAATCCCGATCGCTGAGCTGCCGTGTTTTGGCAGCTGAATCGGAATCCTTTTGTGCGTCGCTTTTTCTTCAAAAGAGCCTGGGTAGATGAAAGATGAAACAAGACCCTGCCTGCTGCCTATAATTATGGGAGGAGAAATGGCAAACCTCTTTGGGGCAGCAACGTGTAGGCACCTTGGTTTGCAGCTGTTCACGGTTATGTGATGGTCTGGCTGTAAAATGCCTGTGCTGCGGAGCAGGAGGTTCGGTGCCGGCGCTGCCGCAGTGGCTTGGTGCCCGCATTGCCACCCTACGCCACAGAGACCAGGCAGGCTAGGCAGCGATGTGGGAGGAGGATGCTCTGTGTTGCTACGTTTTTTGGGGGGGGAAAGGGATAGCCTAACCTCCTTCCCTCCCCTTCTCCCCAGCATGAAACCTGCCAGCCCAGCCAAGCGCCCCAAAAAGGAGGCGGTGGATGAGGAGCTGCACCCAGAGCACTACCGCAAGTACTCCGAGTACATCAAGGGCAGCAACCTGGATGCCCCCGACCCTTACCGCGTGGGCCGCATCAAAGAGATCTTCTGCAACATCCGCAGCAACGGCAAACCGAACGAGGCCGACATCAAGCTGCGCATCTGCAAGTTTTACAGGTGAACGGCGCTGCTGGGGTATGCGTTACGGGGGTGCAGGCCCCCCCCCAGCACGGGCTGCAGGGCTCGCCCGAGATCTCGGGTGCTGGGAAAAGCTCCGCACCATCAACTCAAGGTCACGCCGCAGCCAGGTGTCTCGAGCACCGCGGCGTGGTTGGTTGGTGCATTCGAAGGGGCTTACCGCCACGGCGGTCTGGGCTCAGACCCGCTGCTGAGCCGCACCGCCAGCGCCGTCCCAGGGTGTGGGTGTTTACCCAAACATTTGCAGGCTCTTAGTCATCTCCCCCACACCACAGAGGGATGTGTGCGAAGAGCCTTGGCAGCGGGAAAAGAACGTGCTGACGCTCAGACTCTGTGTGTTTCGAGCCTAACAGCTCTCCTTGCACTAGATCTCTTTGCCTTTAATTTCACTTACCAGCTCTGGTGCCAATTCCCCGCTCCCTCCTCTAAGAAAACCCCCCAAAAACTCCCTTTGGTATGAAACAAATCATCCCTTTGGTGCTGTGCCCAGGCCATGCCAGCAAACACATGCAGCCGGAGGAAACAAACCCTCCTCTCTCTGGGGAGACGGAGCGGTGTGAGTGCCAGAGGCTGGACCGGGATGAGGATCTTGCCGAAAACATTTCCCTGATCCAGGTGTTTTTTCTCCGCAGACCCGAAAACACGCACAAGTCCATGAAAGCCAGCTACCATGCAGACATCAACCTCCTGTACTGGAGCGACGAGGAGACGACAGTCGACTTCCGTGCTGTGCAGGGCCGTTGCACGGTGGTGTATGGGGAAGACCTGACGGAGAGTATCCAGGACTACTCCGCTGGTGGGCTCGACCGCTTCTACTTTTTGGAGGTGAGGGAGCCGGGGTTCGAGGGGTCTGGCCGTGTCCCTGGGTGTGTTGAGTCCCCGGGGACTGAGCAGAGCAGGCGCATCGACCTCTGCCTTTCGGTGCGGGCTGTCCTGCCTCTCTGGGTGTGTTTTGCCCAGAGGGGCCATCATGCAGAGCGAGGATTTGTAGCTCGTTGCGACCTCCTGGGGACTAAGTCTCGGATACAAAGGAAGCTTTAATCTGAGTGTCACCAGGAGCTGGCTGGAGCGGTTGCTCCCTGTGGAACTAAGGGGCCAAATTCGGACCCTCTGGTGGCCTCCCTGGCTCCCTGAGGCAATGGAGAGGGAGGTGATGGACCCTTTGCGGGGCCCAGCCCTGCGCCTGTGTCCTGCCCTTTCGTTTTGCAGCTCCAGTTGGGTGTTGGCAATGCCTCGGCTGTTCCTGAGCTAGAAAAGTTCTTTGTGTTCAAGTGTCCTGAACCCTTTCTCTTCCCCAGGCTTACAACGCAAAAACCAAGAGCTTTGAAGATCCTCCCAACCACGCTCGGAGCTCTGGCAATAAAGGGAAGGGGAAGGGGAAAGGGAAAGGTAAGTCTGCTTGAGGGGAGAGGTCTCGGGTGGGTGAACCAGTTCACATCTGCCGTTATGTGCTGCCGAGCAGAGATAAGACGTGCTGCCGACCAGATGTTTCTGTGCCCTCCTCCTTGCTCCGATGCTCTGGCAGGATGCAGTGATGTGGTTTTAAGGCACCTCGTCTCTTTGAAATAAACCTCGCGGTGACAGGACATGGTCCTTCAGAGATCTCGAAGCCTTTCACTTGCCAACCCTCTGCCAGGGACTGGCTGCTCCGTAGTGTTGGGCTTTTGTACCCTGCTCCCAAGATCGGGAGCTTCCCTGGGAGTTATCGCTGCGCCCGTCTGACCCTCAGAAACTCTCTGCCTGTGCCCAGAGGCTGTTGGATGGAAAGGGAAAAGACGAGAGGCTTGCCTTCCAAAAGCAAGGGCGTATTCTGGCAGTGGCGGTGAAACAATTAAGGGGCAGAAAGGTGCTTGAAGCTGACGTTTTAACTGCTGCGGAGGAGGGGGAGAAGAATTTGCCTTGTAAGCAGTAAGAGGAGGAAATGACTTTGCCTTTTGATGTGAGCGGGGCTCTGTTCGCAGGCAAAGGCAAAGGGAAGTCGTCGGTGAGCTGCGAGCAGAGCGAGCAGGAGCCAGCCGAGCTGAAGCTCCCCAAGCTGCGGACGCTGGATGTCTTCTCTGGCTGTGGAGGGCTGTCCGAGGGCTTCCACCAGGCAGGTGAGCGGCAGAGCGGGGACAGCAGTGGGGTGACAAGCAGAGCCCGCGGGGAGACGGGCATCGGCGCTGGCTGCTCAGTTCCTCCAAGCTGGCGGTTGTGTTCGGCATGTGCCGGATCAGGGAGTGCGAGCCAGCGCTCTGCTCCTCCGCACAGGCTCAAGATCCTCCGCTTTGTCTCCCCAGGCGTGTCGGAGACGCTCTGGGCCATCGAGATGTGGGAACCGGCCGCCCAGGCTTTCCGGCTGAACAATCCCGGCACTACCGTCTTCACGGAGGATTGCAATGTCCTGCTGAAGCTGGTCATGTCTGGTGAGAAGACCAACTCGCTGGGGCAGAAGCTGCCGCAGAAGGGGGATGTGGAGATGCTGTGCGGTGGTCCTCCGTGCCAGGGCTTCAGCGGCATGAACCGCTTCAACTCCCGCACCTACTCCAAGTTCAAGAACTCCCTGGTGGTCTCCTTCCTCAGGTGAGCAGGAGAGGTGGCGAGGACCTGTGCCGGGGCGTGGGTGCGGACCCCCACCTCAAACGTTGCTCTGTCCTTGCTCCCGTGTCCCTCTCCCTCCTCGCAGCTACTGCGACTACTACAGACCGCGGTTCTTCCTTCTGGAGAACGTCAGGAACTTTGTGTCCTTCAAGCGTTCCATGGTGCTGAAGCTCACCTTGCGCTGCCTCGTCCGCATGGGTTACCAGTGCACCTTCGGGGTCCTACAGGTAGGGTTTTGGGTGACCTGGAGACAGTTAACCGGGGCAAAAGCCCTTCCCCTCTCAGCTGGCTCTGCCGTGGACCGTCCCGCTCCGAAGGAGCAGTTGGCTGCGTTGCTCCTTGGCTTCCCTGGGTGGCCTGGGGGGCTGTTCCCAGCTCTTCGGGGGCACTGACTGGATGGGGATGCTCCAGCCCCTTCAGGAGTTGTCCTTTCCTTGCCAGGCTGGCCAGTATGGCGTGGCCCAGACGCGGCGGAGAGCCATCGTCCTCGCCGCAGCTCCCGGCGAGAAGCTGCCCATGTTCCCCGAGCCCTTGCACGTGTTCGCGCCCCGTGCCTGTCAGCTGAGCGTCGTGGTGGACGACAAGAAGTTCGTTAGCAATATCACCCGGTGAGCCTTCGGCGCCGCGCTGGGGCTGGCGAGGGTGAGGTTTTGTCCGCTCACGGCTCCCTCCTTCCTCCCAGGACGTATTCCGGCCCCTTCCGCACCATCACCGTGCGGGACACCATGTCCGACCTGCCGGAGATCAGGAACGGTGCCTCCGCCTTGGAGATCTCCTACAATGGCGAGCCCCAGTCCTGGTTCCAGCGGCAGATCCGGGGCTCCCAGTATCAGCCCATCCTCAGGGACCATATCTGCAAGGTGTGGATGCCAGGGTCTCAATGAGGGGCTGGGCTGCGCTCGGATCCCCCAGACCCAAACCGAGATGGGGGTCAAGGGCAGGTTGGATGTGAGGTGGGGTGAGAGGGACCATCCCCAAGCCCTCCCTGGTTAACTTTCCCAAAGATGAGGCTGGCGGAGTTGCTGGGACCTGTCCCTCTCCCCCAGCCTTCTCCGGAGAGAGGACCTGGCCTCCCTGGGGTAGCCGGTGTCCCTTTGCGTCCCCTGCCCCACCGACGGTGACGGCGGGCTTGTCGTTGGCAGGACATGAGTGCCCTGGTCGCAGCCCGGATGAGACACATCCCCTTGGCCCCCGGTTCCGATTGGCGCGACCTGCCCAACATCGAGGTGCGGCTGTCAGACGGCACGACCACGCGCAAGCTGCGGTACACGCACCACGAGAAGAAAAAATGGCCGCAGCAGCTCCGGGGCGCTGCGGGGGGTCTGCTCCTGTGCCGAAGGTAGGTGCTGGCTCCCCAAAACCGACCGTGGCCGCTCATCCGCTCCCCCGCCTCACCCCCTCCATCTTCCCAGGCAAGCCTTGCGACCCCGCGGACCGGCAATTCAACACCCTCATCCCCTGGTGCCTGCCCCATACCGGCAACCGGCACAACCACTGGGCCGGGCTCTACGGGCGCCTGGAGTGGGACGGCTTCTTCAGCACCACCGTCACCAACCCCGAGCCCATGGGCAAGCAGGTGAGCGCCGCCGGATCCGTCCCCTCTGCCGGCAAGGGCAGGCGTTGCCCAATGGCCGCCGCGGTTCCGACCCTTGGTTTTATTTGCTGCCGTAGGGTCGGGTGCTGCACCCGGAGCAGCACCGAGTGGTGAGCGTGAGGGAGTGTGCCCGCTCCCAGGGCTTCCCCGATACTTACCGCCTCTTCGGGAACATCCTCGACAAGCACAGACAGGTGAGTGCCGGCCGCTCGTCGCCGGCAAACCCCTCGCCAGCGGGCATCCCCTTACCGGCGACGTGGCGGAGCCGGCGTCCAGCGTAACCCTCCCTCTGTCGCAGGTCGGTAACGCAGTGCCTCCTCCTCTAGCCAAAGCCATCGGGCTGGAGATCAAGTCGTGTGCGTTGGCGAAGCTGAGAGAAGACACGGCGGGTAAGTGCCGCGCCGGCAGCCGCTGCCGTCCACCCATGTGCCGTGGGCGGAAGGATCCGGAAAGACGGTCCCCGACCCCAGCCCTCCTTTGGGGTCGGGGGGGTGTCCCGGTTTAGGGCTGGGTGCCGCGGGTTGGGGTACGGCATCGTCACCCCCTCCTCTCTTCCCCAGAGACCAGCGCTCCGGAGAAGATGGAGACCACAGAAACCGCCGACTGACGCGCGGCCTCTCCTCCGGCACCAGGACACCCAAACATGCACTGATTTATTTTAAACCCCTTTTATTTTTTTGTTTGTTTGTTTGGTTTTTTTGGGGTTGTTTTTTTTTGTTTTGTTTTGTTTTGGGGTTTGTTTTTTTTTTTTTTTTTTAATTCCCGGCCTGTGGGGACCTGCCGTGGCCTGTCCCCCTCTGGCCCTGCTCGTGTCTGTCTCCCGGCTACCCTCCGCCGCTGTCTGTGATGGTTGAACTCCACTACCACCCCGGGACCCCCCTCCTTTCCCCTTCCCCGGCCCCGGCAGAGCCCTGTGGGACCCCCGGTCCCAGCCCTCCCCTGGGGCCCCGCTCCCCGTTTTTACGCCGCATTGTATTGAAAATAATCGGCCGCTTTGTACAAGTGGGAATTGATACTTTATGTAGTTTTTATATGTTGTAATATTTCTTCAAATAAATCTCTCCTATAAATTATAAACCCCTCGTCCTCCCCCCGTTTCCTTTCTCCGGGCCTAACCTAGGCCTCGGCCCCGTGGCGCCCACCGGCCTGTTGCTTAGCAACCGCCTCCCGGCGTGCAGCGCGGCTCGCCCCGCCCCTTCCTCCTCTCCTACGCCGGAAGTGGCGCAGCCCCGCCGGAAGCGTAGCGCCTCCTTCCGGTGGTTGGGCGTGAGGACGGACGGGTGGGAGCGCGATGCCGACGGGCGACTACGAGTGAGGAGACGGCGACGGGACCGGGGTGGGGGGGGTCCCGGGAACCGGGCGTTGGGCCGGGGCTTGGCCCAGGGAGCGGGGCCGCGGAGGGGAGGAGGGCCTCGGGGGGGATGGAGCCGGGTGTGGGGCCTGGTAGGCCCTGAGGGGGCCTTCGGGCGGGACCGGGGCTCTGGCGGGTGAGGGGAAGGGAAGAAGGCCGGGGCGGCGGCGGCGGTGCTGGGGCCCAAGTGGGGAGGGAGCGGAGAGGGGGTTTGTCCGGGGTTGAGGGAACAGTAGGGACCCGGGGCTGAGGGGACAGGAGGGTCCCCGAGCGAAGGGACAGGGGTCCTGCCGGGGGAGGGGGGCAGCGGGTTTAAGCTTCTCCTCTCTCCACAGCTCGAAGCCCAGCTGGGCCGACCAGGTGGAAGAGGAGGGTGGAGAGGACGGTGAGTGTCTCTTGCCGCAGGCCGGTTCCCTCCCCCTTTTTCTCCAGCTGCTCCGCCTGCTGGTAATCGGAGAATTTTTTTCTGGAGAAAAAGAGCAGCTGCTGTTCCTAAAACAGCCCAGAGCTGCTCCCGCTCCTTGTCCAGGGCTCAAAACAGGCTCCCGGGCTCTTCTCCGAGGCCAATCCTTGCGAGCAGAGCTGGGCCTTACCTGGGACGAGGAGCAGGACCCCTCTCACCATCCTTCTTCCACCCTTTTCAGGGTCTGAGGAAGCTTAGGGGCTTGGAGCAGCTGAGATTTCTTAGCTTTTTGGCCTTTTTCTGTGCTGGGGGGAAAAAACAGCGCGTCTTCTCCCTGTGGGGAGAGGCTGTGCCGGGGTGTGGGGCTCCCGCCCCCTCTGCTGGGCTCGCCCCAAGCGACGGGGTGACTCTACCCCTTCTCTTCCCGCAGACAAATGCATCACCAGCGAGCTGCTGAAGGACATCCCCTTGCCAGGGGTGCTGGGGGGCAGCCTGAGCGCTGAGGCCGAGCTGCTGAAGGGAGGTGAGAGCTGGGCGAGAGGCTGGGTGGGGGCTGTTTTCTTGTCACCTCCCCCACAACGGACACTATCTCACTGTCCCCCCTCCCCACAGGCCCGCTCCCTTCACCAAAGGAACTTATCAATGGGAACATCAAAACGATCACGGAGTATCGGGAGGAGGAGGATGGGCGCAAGGTGAAGGTGAGTAGCGTGTCCCTGGCTGCCATTTTGGCTTCTGCCTGCTGCCCAGCTCCCCTTCTCCCCTCCCAGAGCCCTCGGCTCTGCCCCGGCGCGGGGGCTGATCCCTGTCTGCGTGGTCGGGCCGCGTCGGGCAGCCGCACGTCAGCAGGGACATCCCGTTGGAGCCCTGTTTTGACTCTGCGGCTTCAGGCAGCCCCAAACTTAGCACGTGTGGGGCAGAGGCACATCTGCTGTCCCTCCTCCTGCATCGATCGGTTCTTTTGCGCCTTTACAGATCATCCGCACCTTCCGCATCGAAACCAGGAAGGCCTCCAAGGCGGTGGCCCGTCGGAAGGTGAGCATCTGTGGGAATGGAGAGGGAAGGAGGGAGGGAAATCTGCGCTCCAGCAGGAATCGCTTCGTTTCCCACCCCTCCGCTTCTGTCCATCCCTTCTCAATCTCCCAACGATTCCTCAGCGGGGAGTGTTTCCCTTCCCGCTGGCTGCTCCTGCTCTGTGTTCAGTGATTGCTCGGGGACGTGCCGTGCGAGTGGGCCCCCCTTTTCCTCCCTAGAACTGGAAGAAATTCGGCAACTCGGAGTTCGATGCCCCCGGACCGAACGTGGCCACCACCACCGTGAGCGATGACGTCTTCATGACCTTCATCACCAGCAAGGAGGTGGGTCGGGCACGATGGGAGCTTGCAGGCCGGTGGGGAGCCGCCGGTGGGGCCGTGTCTGGGTGCGTGGTGGGTCCCGCGGGACTCAGGAATCTCCCTGTCCCCCAGGACCTGAACTGCCAGGAGGAGGAGGATCCCATGAACAAGCTGAAGGGGCAGAAGATCGTCTCGTGCCGTATCTGCAAGGGCGACCACTGGACTACCCGTTGTCCCTACAAGGACACCTTGGGGCCGATGCAGAAGGAGTTGGCCGAGCAGTTGGGGCTGTCCACAGGCGAGAAGGAGAAGCTGCCCGGAGGTACGGCACGCCTTTATCCTGAGAAGGGGGGGCCGCCGTCTGCCCGCAGCTGCGGGCAGCCTCACCTCCTGCCTTTCGCCTTTCCTGCCCTCAGAGCCAGAGCCGGTGCAGGCTCAGCAGAGCAAGACGGGCAAGTACGTTCCCCCCAGCCTGAGAGACGGAGCCAGCCGCCGTGGGGAGTCCATGCAGCCCAATCGCAGGGGTAAGTCAAGGCCTGTCCTCGTGGTGGGACCAATCTCCCTGCTCCCTGCGTGACACCGGGCCTCTACGGTGCTGCGTATGGCGCGTGCTGGCTCTGGCCGTGGTCCCACCAGCGGCCTTGACCTTCCTTATCCTTCCCCCGCAGCTGACGACAACGCCACCATCCGTGTCACCAACCTGTCCGAGGACACGCGTGAGACTGATCTCCAGGAGCTGTTCCGGCCCTTCGGCTCCATCTCTAGGATCTACTTAGCCAAGGACAAGACCACTGGGCAGTCCAAGGTGGGTACGGAGGGATTTCCCCCTTTTGGGGGGGGCTGAGGAGGAGACCCCCCCCTGCTTCCTCTCACCCTCTCGCTTTCCTCCCACCCCAGGGTTTCGCCTTCATCAGCTTCCACCGCCGGGAGGACGCAGCCCGAGCTATTGCCGGGGTCTCCGGATTCGGCTACGACCACCTGATCCTCAACGTGGAATGGGCCAAGTAAGCGCTGGGGGGTGGCTCAGATGACTGGGGGGGGGGGGGCGGCGCATGCCAGGTGCCAGAGGTCTGCGTGCAGCCGCCCCTCACCTTACCGCGCTCTCTTTCTCCTCCGCAGACCCTCCACCAACTGAATCCGGTGCCACGCCGGCTCCCGGCGAGAGCGATCGGCGCTTCTAAATAAAGATGCACGGTCTGGTATGCACCAAGGTGTCGATCTGAGCTGCTGGGGGGGTGGTTCGCCAGGCAGGGAGCAGCCCCGTCCTTGTCCCTACGCTGTCCCTGTCACCCACAGAGGTTGTTCCCAACTCGCTCCCGCCCCAGGCACACGGTGGGGCTGGCGGTGCCCTAGCCAGCGACGCAGGGAAGTGCACGGCGCTGCCGTTCCTCGTTTTTTAGGCTCATCCCCAGCTTTTCAGCTGGAAAAAAGGGGGATCTCTGCCAAAGAAAGGTGTGACACGAGGCCGTGCGTGCGGTTTCGGCTTTAATCCCGCTTCTCCCACATTACTGCCGCCCTTTCTGGGAGGGAAACGCGTGCCCAAGGGCATCGCAGAGCCCTGTACCATCTGTGCCAGCCTCCTCGGGCCACCCCAGGGGTCTCCTAGGCTGCTGGCCACAGCTCCAAGTGCTCAGCCCGCTCCTTGGCGGCGGTGTCGGTGCCGGTGCTGCAGCCGGCACCGCAGCAGCTCTGCATGCTGTCGGCCAGGGCAGCGTAGAGCAGCGGCTGCAGGCAGATGTTGAGGTTAACGAGGATCTTGCAGACCTGAGCGGTGGCGTGGATGGCTTTGGAGATGGCGCAGTCCTCCGTGCCTGGTCGCAGCAGGCGACGCCATAGGTTGAGGTTACGGAAAATGTGGTAGGGCAGGTAGGAAAAAGCGTAGAGAGCCACTCCCGCCCCCACCAGCATTCCCACCTTCCTTTTTTCCGGTTGGCTGAGGTGAGGATTACGGAAAACGGTGCGGATAATGGCGGCGTAGCAGGAGGCGGTGAGGAGGAAGGGCAGCCCGCAGCCTAGCCCGGCCAGCAGCAGGCTGTAGGGATAAAACCTCTGCAGCTGCTGCGGGGCCGCGCTCCCCAAACACTCGGTCGCACCCTCCGCTTTTTGTAGCTCCGTAAAAAAAAAGGTGGGTGCCGAGAGCACCCCGGCCAGCACCCAAACAGCCGCGCTCAGCACCTTGGCGTGGCGTGGCTGCAGCCGCCCGTGGACCCGTAGGGGGTGAACGATGCCGAGGTAGCGGTTAAGGCTGATGCAGGTGACGAAGAAGATGCCGCCGTAGAGGTTGTAGTTGAAAAAGAAACGTTCCAGCTTGCACAGCACCGGTCCGTAGCGCCAGTCCTTGGGCGGGTAGTAATACGCCGCCAAAAACGGCAGCGAGAGGGAGTAGAGCATCCCGCTGACGGCCAGGTGGAAAGAGTAGACGATGCCGCTGTGCCAGGAGCGCTCGCGGGTGGCGAAACGGTAGACGGCTATGCCGTTACCCACCAACGCCGGCGGGAACTGCACCGCCAGCACCGGCCACAGCGACTCCTGGAAGCTGCTGAAGTTACCGCAGTGACTGAGATGGGTGGCCATCTCGGTGCGGGGGGGGGGGGGGGTCCTCCTGTCGTCCTCCTTTTTTTGGGGGCTGCAGGCAGGGGTAAAGGTTTAGGTTACAGGCAGCCAAGAGGTACGAGCGTGGCCGTGAGGTGTGGCTTCCGGCAAATGGCCGCTCGGGGAAGTGGTGAAGGTTGGTGAGACGCGGCTAACTCGCGCCAGGACCGAGGAAGCCTTGTGGTCCCACGCTGGGGACAGAATGTGTCCCCCCCCCCGCGTCCATCCCCCCCACCTTGTCTGCCTCCCAGGGTGCAGGCAGGAGTTTGTGCGTCTGCCCGCAGCCCCACTCACCCTCTCCTCCTCGGGGTCTGCGCTCGAGTTTGTGCGTCTGCCCGCAGCCCCACCGCTCGCCCCACTCACCCCTCTCCTCCTCGGGGTCTGCGCTCGCCTCCCTCCTCTCCTGTCCCTCCCTTCTTGGTAGTAGTGGTCACGGGGCCGCCACAGGGTCACATCCTGCCCCGTTTTGGGGACGGTGGGGGTAAGAGGCTGGCAGCGGGGGGGTTGCAGGCAGGGAAAAACACTTCCTCTTCTGAAGGGCTGTGCCCAGACAGAGCCTGGCAGCTGCCCCTGCCTTGGCCAGAAAGGGGGAAGGAGCTGTGCCTGCGTGCCTCCTCCTTACCGGGGCAGGCAGGGGGGCTTCCTGCTCTGCCTGACCACATCGAGGTGGCACGAAAACGGGCACCTAGGGTTGGGGGACACCGTTAACAGCCCAGGAGACCCCACCTTCGCCCCCACCCAAACCCAGCAGAGCCACAGGCAGTCATTCCAACCAGTGTATTGCACAGGAGCAAGAATGGGGCGGGGTGGGGGGTGTGTGTGTTTCCCATTTCCTCTTCTCCCTCAGTTTCGGCGCGTGGCCGGCGGCTGGTGCCTCAGCGCTTCCCCTTCTTGGCACGTCCGGGCCGCCGGAAAATCATCTTCCCCTTTGTCAGCAGATTCCCTCGCCCCTTTGGCCTTGAGGCAGCACGGCCAGAGCTGGGACCGGCCCCCTCCCGGGCTGGGCGCTCAGTTCTTCGGTGCGGCTTTCGGCCGGCCGCCCCCTGCCTGGCCCTGCCGCGGTGCCGTGAGTCCCTCGGTGCCAGGTTTCCCTGCCGCTGCTTCCCTGGTGCTGTGGGGTGAGGGCTGGGGGTGTTGGGATGCTCCGGCCGGCTGTGCCGTCGTCGTTTCCGTAGCGGGGCAGCACGCGAGGAGCTTCGTTTCCTCTTGGTACGGTCAGGAAATAGGTCTTGAGGGGGGAATAGACAAAAAAAAAGGGGGGGGGGTTTCAGCGAAAAAGGGGTGACGGGGACGCAGTGTTGGGGCTGACGGATGTGTCAGTGCGTTTACTTTGAACCGAGATCATGGAGAGCTCAAGGTTTTCGCATCATCAGCCACTACCGGCAGGAGAGGACGGAGGGGCTCAGTCCCGGCCTCTCCAGACTCACCTTTGTCCGGCTCCTCGCCCACCTCCTGCCGGTAATACTCAGCATCGCTCTCCTCCGACTGCTCGGCCGCATCCTGCTGCTCCGGCGCACCGGGATCCTCGGCGTCGCTGTCACCATCCTGCTGCCGTTTCCTCCGGATCCCCGCCAGGCTCCTCTCCCTGTGGTGCCACCATAGTGTCATCCTCTGTCCGGCTGCTGCCAGACCCCGCCGCTGCCACGCTGCCCTCACCTGTGAGCCTCACGCTGCTGCCGCTTGCGCTCCACGTTCGCCTCCTGCTTCTGCCGCCGCTCCGCCTTCAGCTGCAGCTTCGCCTCCTTCCGCGCCAGGATTTCCTTCACCTCCGCCTCCATCTTGTGGACTTAAACACACGGCAAGAGGGCGGTGAGATGTCCCAGCCCTAGCCCCCATGCCGGTGGCTTACCGAGGATGGCCGGCACGGCGTTTTGCGGCACTTACTGAAGCTGTGGTAGAGCACGTTGCCCTGCGCCAGGCCCTCCTCCACCTTGATGAGCTGCAGAGTCATGCGGGGTCCGATCTAGGGGAAGCGGGGGATGCGGAGAGCCCCGGTCAGGCTCGATCGCATCCCCGGGGCGATGGTAACCGCGGCATCACCGCCGACACGGACCTCGGTGAGGCGCACGGCGCTCTGCTGCTCTTTCATGTTGCCTCGGCCGGCGTATGCCTGTGGCAGCTCCAGGACGTTGTGGGTCCCATCCTGCTCGGCCTCGCTCTCCGACAGGTTTATGTCCCTACCGAGGGACAGGAATGTGTTTAGGGATGGGATGGAAAGCGCCTCTGGGACCCTTGTCCCCCTCATTCTCCCGCTCCACGCACTTCACCAGCAGCTCGCTGATGTCTTCCAGGCGGCTCATGTTGGGGAACTTCTCCTGCAGCAGCTTCTTCAGGCTTTTGCTCACGCCCACGGGCACGACCTTCACGCTACTGCGAGGACGAGGAGGAAGAGGTCAGCACTGGGACATGGGGCGCAGGGATCCCCCCAAAATCAGGGGTGCGATACTCACTAATGCCTGAAATCGAGGAGCTGTGTCTCCGTGTTGTAGCTGATGAGTAAACACCTCTTGATGCTGTTGAGGTTGACCTGTGGAAGGAGGATAAGAGAAAAGGAGGAGAAGAGAAGGAGAGAAAAGGAGAGCAGAAGAAGAGAAGAAAGGAGGAGATTTCAGTTGTAAGGGACCGATGCTGACCATCTAGTCCAACTGCCTGACCAAAAGTTAAAGCATGGTATTAAAGGTATTGTCCAAATGCCTCTCAAACACTGCCAGGCTTGGGGCATCGCCCACCTCTCCAGGAAGCCTATTCCAGGGTTTGACCACCCTCTTGGTAAAATAACGCTTCCTTGTGTCCAGTCTGAACCTCCCCTGGTGCAGCTTTGAGCCATTCCCAGGCGTCCTCTCCCTGGATTCCCGGGAGAAGAGCTCAGCACCTCCCTCTCCCCATCCCCTCCTCAGGAAGCTGCAGAGAGCCACGAGGTTGCCCCTCAGCCTCCTTTTCTCCAAACTAGACAAGCCCAAAGTCCTCAGCTGCTCCTCACAGGACATGCGTTCCAGCCCTGTCACCAGCTTTGTTCTCCTCCTCTGGATGCATTCAAGGACCTTCATGTCCTTCTGAAATGGTGGGGCCCACAGTACTCGAGGTGTGACCGCACCAACGCTGAACACAGCGGGACGATCCCCTCTCTCGACGGGCTGATCGTGCTGGGTTTGATGCCCCCCGGGATGTGGTTTGTCCTCACCGCTGGCTCCTGGGGAGCCTGCTGCCGACCAGCACCCCCAGATCCCTTTCTCAAGCAACTCCTCTCCCAATTTAGACTCGTGCCTGGCATTACTCTGTCCCAGGTGCAGAATCCGGCCTTTGGACTTGTTAAACTTCATCCTGTTAGTCATTGCCTGATGCTCCAATCAATCTAGATCCCCCCTGCAAGGCCTCCTATCCCTCAAGAGAGTCAACAGCACCTCCCCGTTTGGTATTCAACACCGACATCCAGATCGTTGACAAAAATATTGAAGAGAACTGGTCCTAGAATTGAACCCTGAGGAGGTGGGATGGGTCTCGAGCCCCCCCCCTACCCCAGCAGTGTGGGGACACCCCCCCCCCACCTCGCTTACCCTGTGGACGTTGATGGAGGGAAACATGTTCTGGAACATGCTGGCCATCAACTTGACCTGGATCTGCTGGAGACCGAAATTGCTGAGGACCAGCAGCGGGTGATGGGTGAACTGCTGCTCGTGCATGCGGTGCCGCTTGAGGGACGAGACCACGTCCTTGATCAGCGAGTACTGGAGAGCGGCGGGGAGACAAATACGAGGATGAGGAGGGGGCGAGACGCTGCCCTTCGTGCCAGCGAGGAAGGGGAGGGCTCCCGCCAGCACCCACCTGCATCACCTTGAATGTCAGCGTCGGGCCGCCGGGTAGCCGGAAGAGTTTCTGTGCGGGGGGAGAGAAAAGGTGCTCAGCGCCGGGGGAAGCCGCCGGCAGCGCCGACCGCCCCCCCTGCCCCTCGGGGCAGATGCATCAGTGCGTTTACTTTGGATAGAATCACAGCGTGAGCTCAACAGCGTTTTATCATCATCTGCATCTGCGAGGGGGGTGAAACCCCCCTAAAAGGCACCAGCAACCGGTGTGGGGAGGCGAGGGGGAGCACAGCTGCTGCGGAGGGGCCCCCCCAGAGCCTGGAAGGAGGGGAGGGGGGATCACGCTACTCACAAAATTGATGCTGGAGGACGATTTACTGAAGACCAAGAAATGCGTCACCCCCAGGGGCCCGGCCACGGCCACGAAATCCTTCAGGGAGTTGTTCTTCCGCACCTGTGGCACGAAACGGCCGAAACCTTCAGATCCCCCTGCGCCAAATCACCTCCCGGCGGCGAGGGCTCCGCTTTAACCTGGGGATGGGCAGGATCCTTCCCCCCCCCCCCCCCCCCAGCTCACCTTGAGGGCTCTGGCGGTGTAGGGCTCCATCACCTTCCGCATGTCGGCGATGAGCTGCCGCACGTTCTTGCCGACGCGGCCGCGGTGGAAGACGAAGGAGTGGGGGACGGTGCCGAATTCCTGCTGGGCGTGTTGCACGGCTGCCGCCCGCTCCTTTTTCTGGTTCTTGCTCTATGGGGGGGGCGTGGAGAGCAGTCAGGGCTGGGGGCTGCGGGGATGGGGAGAGGGGGGAGCATCCCCTCCCGATCCCCTTCTGCCCCCCCCACCCCGGGAAGGCCTGATCCCCCAGACAGCCGGGCTCCCTGTGTCCCCCCCCCCGGCACAACCAAACCCCCCATTCCCTCCTGCGCCCCCAGGAGGGCTCAATCACCCGGACAGCCGGGTCTCCCCCTCCCATTTCCCCCCACCCCCGGGACAACCAACCCCCCTCCCCATGTTCTCCTGCCCCCCCCCCCCCCCCGGCAGGGCCCGATCCCCGGGACAGCCGCCCCCCCGTCCCGTCCCCTCCTGTCCCCCCACCGCGGACAACCAAAGCCCCCCCATCCCCTCCTGACCCCCCCCCCCGGAGGGCCCGATCCCCGGGACAGCCGCCCCCCCGTCCCGTCCCCTCCTGTCCCCCCACCGCGGACAACCAAAGCC
This sequence comes from Aquila chrysaetos chrysaetos, assembly GCF_900496995.4. NCBI lineage: Eukaryota > Metazoa > Chordata > Aves > Accipitriformes > Accipitridae > Aquila > Aquila chrysaetos. The sequence goes on along the minus strand of NC_044014.1, from coordinate 43,431,300 downwards.
CCCCCATCCCCTCCTGACCCCCCCCCGGGAGGGCCCGATCCCACGAACAGCCGCCCCCCCCCCCCGCCCCGGGAGGACCAGGCCGCTGCCGCGCTCCAGGGCCGCCCCGACTCCCGCTCCCCCCCCGGCCGATGCCCGGCTCCCGTCCCGTGTCCCCGGCCGTGTCCCGGCCCACTCCACCATGTCCCGGTCCCCCGTCCCGTACTTTGCTCGGCCGCCCCATCTTGCCGCCGCCGCCACGACCACCATGCGGCCACCGGCACTTCCGGCGCGCACCCTCGGCTACTTCCGGCGCGTCACTTCCGCCCCGCGCCACCGCCTTGCGTTCCGCCCGCCGTTGCCATGGTTACGCGGCCTTCCCCCCCCCCCCCCCCCCCCGGTCCCGCCGCCCCCCGGGTCCCCCCCCCCGCCCTGCCCGGCGAACCCCCGGTCCCGCCGTCCCGTATCGCTGCCGGCGCGAAGGTCAGTGCGAAGGGACGGCTGTAGGGGGGGGGGGCGAAGTCACACACTTTACTGGAGACCCCCAGAGTTCCTCAACCCCCCCCCCCCCGAGCCCCCTCCCCGGGCTCCCCAGGTCCCCCAGAGCCCCCCCAGGTCGTCCAGAGCCCCCCTCCAACACCCCCAGGACCCCCAGACCCTTCTCCCATGCTCCCCAACACCCCCAGAGCCCTTCCCCAGGCTTCCCAGGTCCCCCAGAGCCCCCCCACGTCCCCCAGAGCCCTCCTCCGACACCCCCAGATCCCCCAGACCCTCCCCCCAGGCTCCCCAACCCCCCCAAAGCCCTCCCCAGGTCCCCCAGAGCCCCCTCTGACACCCCCAGGTCCCCCAGACCCTCCCCCCAGGCTCCCCAACACCCCCAGAGCCCTCTCCTGGGCTTCCCAGGTCCCCCAGAGCCCCCCCAGAGACCACCTCAATAGCTCCAGGTCCCCCAGAGCCCTGCTCTGGGCTCCCCAGTTCCTCGGACACCCCCCCCCCCCAGGGCTCCCCAACACTCCCAGGTCCCCCAGAGCCCCCCCAGGTTCCCCAAAGCCCCTCAGGCCGCCCAGCCCTTATGGTTCCCCAAGGCTCTCCCTACCCCAGCTCCTCACCCCACAGGTTCCCCCAACTGCCCCCAAGGCTCCCCACCACCACCCCCCCAGGCTCCCCCAAGGCTCCCCACCCTCCTCTCCATCCAACGGCCCCACCGGGACCCCATCCTGCCAGTTGAGCCCCCCCACCCCCGGCTCTGAGACCCCGGGGGGACGCGTTCAGCCGCCGGTGCCGTCCTTCTGTCCTGCTGTGAGCGATGCCGGGGAGGGGTGCGGGACTGCGGGCCGTAGCCCCCTCCCCATCATCAAGGGACCGAGCTTCCCCTCCCTGGGGTGCCCCGCTCAGAGCGGGGTGACCCTACGTCGGAAGCAGCCGCAGGTGAGGCACCGCAGGGCGGCCATGCTGAGGTGGAAGAGGGTGCCGTAGTTGAAGAGCAGGCGGTAGTAGGTCCTCACGGACAGGTCCCCCGAGGGATCCGCGTACTTGAGGGCCACCAACGGCGTGTAGAGGCTGTTGGTTTGCGTGCGGAAAGCCGGACGCCTGGCTCTGATCACGTTCACGATCGCCTGTGAGTGGAGAGGAGGGGCTCAGGGCTAGCGTGGGGCCGGGAACGGCGCCCAGAGCACACCCCCCCCCCCCCCCAAACTCCTCTCAGCCCCACACCTCAGCCACGGCAGCAGGGCTCTGCCCCAGCGTGGCAAAGATTTCGTGGGAAGCCGGCAGGTATACGTCCTTGAAGTACCGCACGGTAGCCGGGTCGGTGCCGGGAAACTCGGAGCGTGAAACCTCTTCCATCAGCTTCAACTCAAAATCCGTGTTCACGGGGCCCGGTTCCACCATGGAGACGCTGTGGGACCACGGCGGGTGCTCAGGGTGGGGGTCCAGAGCCAGCCTCGGACCCTCTGGGGTGCTCCCCACGCCCCATCACACTCACAAGACGTTGAACTGCAGCAGCTGCACGGCCAGGCTCTCGCAGAACCCCTCCACGGCGAACTTGGAGGCGGCATAGACGTCGTTGAAGACGATCCCTGTGAGCAGAGAGGGGTTGAGCTCATTGAGACAACCCCTGGAGCGAGACCACCGCACAGCGGGACCCCCCCCCACCTCACCCTGCAGCCCCATGACGCTACTGATGACCACGATGTGACCGCTCTGTCGCCGCTTCATGTCGGGGAGGACGGCTTTGATCATCCTCACGGCCCCAAAGAAGTTGGTCTCGAAGATGCGCTTCATCTCCTCCACACTGATACTCTCCACCGGACCGACGTGCCCCACGCCGGCGTTATTCACTGTGGCACAGTGTGGGGGGCTCAGAGACCCCCTCCGGCCGCCCCTTGTGGCCCCCCACCCACCACCCCGCTCACCCAGCACATCCACCCGTCCCCCGGGGATGCTTTCCATGCACTCTGCCACCGAGCTGTCGCTGCAGACATCCAGGCGTTGGATGCTCAACGTCTTTCCCAGCGCCGGTCCGGCCGCCTCCTCCAATTTCTCCTTCTTCCGTAGGTCCCGCATGGTGGCGATGACTGCGGGGAGCCCCAGCCCCGGTCAGGGGGACCCCAGATGCCAGCCGGGGTCGGAGGGTCAAGCCGGGATGATGTTCCCTAAGCTGCTTTGGTAACACAGCCTTTAATCTCCCCCCGGGACTAATCCCCAGCCCTGGTGCGGGGTTGGTGGTGGGGCAGCGGAGTTGTGGGGACACACATGCGTGTATGTGACAACGGGTGGCACGGGAACGAGGATGGCGTGAGGGGACCACACGCGTGTGCGTCCACCCGGGTGGGAGCGTGCCGCCAGACCCGGTTACATGCGTGTGCGCTCGCAGCCGTGCGCTGCTCGTGCCATCTGTGTCCCCGTGGGGCTGCCCCACGTCCCCAGCTCCCCTCCGCCTGGCAGGGCGGTGGGTGGGGGGCACAGGGACACCTCGGCTCACCGAGGAGGGGGGGTCTGCGAGCTTGGGGCCATGGGACTTCAAGTCCTGGGGGCTGTGGGGAGAAAGGCTCTGGGGCTGGATGGACGGGGACCCTAAATGCTGCACCCTCCCCAGCCTGCCACCCCATCCTGGAGGGCTCCCGTCCCCGCCTTGCTGGGGCAGACGTGGGGCCGTGGGTCCCCTCCCGGGACAACGTGGAAGGGCCCCCTCCCCGCTCCTTACCCTGGAAGCGTTGCTGGGGGTCCTGCGCCAACCTCACGGCGACGGCGAGGCCGATGCCGGAGGAGCAACCGGTGATGAGGACGGTGCGGGGCACGAGGGTGGCCATGGCTGCACTAGCCTGCGGTCCAAAGTCTCTTATGAGATCAGGACCCGGCGTCACGTGGGAGCAGGATCAACCTCCCCGGGGCAGCCCTGGGGAGGGCACGGGGGTCCGCCGGGCCACGGCCCCCTCCCCTGCCCGCCGATACGGCGCGCGGCAGCCCTCGGGGACGTGGATGGGGACAGGCGGTGGCACGCGTGGCTGCGGCCCCGTAGCCAGGTGCCCACCCTGGGCCTGTCAGGGACCCCATAGCCCCCCAACCTGTCATGGGGGTCCGTGGGGGAGCTGGGACACGGCGGCTGAGGGTTGGGGAGGGGGCTGCGTTGCCATCAGAGCCCCGTGTGGGAGTGGGCAGAGGCTCGGTTCGGGGGGCCGGGGGCGTCCGCGGGGGCTTGTTACTGCAGAGACGACGGTAAATATTTGCCGGGAAATGGAAAACCGGGGGAGCGGAGCCGAGCGGCCGTGACTCAGGCGATGAGGCAATGGGGCGACTCCGGCCAGCCGGGCCCCGGGGACCAGCCCGGCCGAGCGGCAGCTGTGCCGTGGGGTGGGGGGGTCCCCCGAACCCCCCAGTCTTGCTGTGGGGATGGGTGCTCCAAAATCCCCAGCCTTGGTGTAGGGATGGGAGTGGGATGGGGGGCTTTGTACCCCAAAATGCGCTGTCCTTGCTGTGGGGCTAGGAGTGGGGTTTGGGGCCATGCACCCCAAAACCTGCCATCTTTGCTGTGGGGCTGGGGGGAAGGCCTCTGCACCCCTAAACCTCGCTGTGGGACTGGGAGCAGGGTGGAGGGCTGTGCACCCCAAAACCTGCTATCCTTGCTGTGGGGCTAGGGGTGGGGTATGGGGCCGTGTACCCCCAAACCTGCCATCCTTGCTGTGGGGCTGTGAGCGGGGCGGGGGGGGGCTCTGCACCGTTAAACCTCACTGTGGGGCTGGGAGCAGGATGGGGGGCTCTGCACCCCAAAAGCCACTGTCCTTGCTGTGGGGCTGTGAGCCGGGGGAAGGGCTCTGCACCATTAAACCTCACTGTGGGGCTGGGAGCAGGATGGGGGGCTCTGCACCCCAACCCTCCCCGTCCTTGCTGTGGGGCTGGGAGCAGGATGGGGACCTCTGCACCCCAAAACCCCCCATCCTTGCTGTGGGGCTGGGAGCAGGGTGGGGGTCTCTGCACCCCAATCCTCCCCATCCTTGCTGTGGGGCTGGGAGCAGGATGGGGAGCTCTGCACCCCAAACCCCTCCGTCCTTGCTGTGGGGCTGGGAGCAGGATGGGAGGCCGTGGACCCCTAAACCTCGCAGTGGGGCTAGTGGGGGGTGTTCTGCACCCCTAAAACTTGCTGTGGGGCTGGGAGCAGGTTGGGGGGCCCTGTCCCCCTAAACCTCGCGGTGGGGCTGAAGTCTCTCTCCCGTCGGCCCCGTTCGGGGCGGTGGGATCTCGCAGCCGGGACCACCCGGGGCCGGTGTCGGTCCCGGGACCCGCCCGTGGGCCGGACGGGAGGCGGGGGCTCCCGGTGAGCCGGTCCTCCTCCGGTCCTCCCCTCCTCTCCCCTCCCCTCCCTTCCCCTCCCCGCAGCCCCGACGAGCCTGGAGCGGACAGGGCGGGCTACGAGCTCCGGTACCGGGTACCGGGCACCCACCGCGCCGGGCATGGAGGGTCTCCCGGTCCCCGCCGCGCTCCTCGCCGCTCTCCTCACCCTGCTGCAGGGGCTGCCCCCGGCCAGGGCAGGTAACGCGTACCGGGTGGGGTGGGGGGGGGACGACACCCCACGCCCACGCGTGTCTCTTCTCGCCACCCCCCCCCCCCCGCCTCAGTTCCGCGGGGAGGTGGGGGACACCGGCGGGTTGAGCCCCGAGACCCCCGGCGTGGGGACCGGGGGGGGTCGCGGATGTCCCCGTGGGATCCCTGCTGCTGTCACGCGTGGGGGCCCCCGGGGGCCCCGCCGCCGCCTTCAGCACCACGGACAGGGCCGGGGGGGGGGGGGCCACGGCGTCCCGGGGGGGGGTCGGGGCACCCCTTGGGACTCTGGGGGTCCCCCGTGGCTCCGGCCGTGGGGTGGCACAGCTGGCGACAGGGACAGCCCCCCCCCCCCCCCCCCGGGCGTGGGGTGTTCCCCGTGGGTCCCTTGGGGGTGCTCCCCCCGGGGGCAGGGGTGCTCCTCCTGGGGAGGGGGTGCTCCCGCGGGTCCCTTGGTGGGGGTGCTCCCCGTGGGACAGGGGTGCTCCCCCCCAAGGGCGAGGGTGCTCCCTGGGGGTCCCCTGGTAAGGGTGCACCCCACGGGGCCCCGGGTGGGGGTGCTCTCCCAGGGGCAGGGGTGCTCCCCCCGGGTCCCTCGGTGGGGGTGCTCCCCCTGGGGAAGGGGCTGCTCCCCCCGGGGCAGGGGTGCTATCCCCCGGGTCGCTTGGTGGGGTTGCTGCCCCCGGAACGGGGGAGCAGGCAGGGTGGGGAGCCCTGGATGCCTGGGTCCCCTGGCTGGCCTGGGGGGGGCAATGGAGGGGGGGGGTCTGGGGAAGCACCTGAAGCGTGAATAATGGGGATAAGCACTGGCACGGGCTCCCGGAGGCCATGGGGGGGGCTGTGGGGGGGCCCCTCGTCCCACTCCCGCCAGCTTCGCCGCACCCTACCCTACCCCTTGGCTTTACCAGGAGCGATGCCGAGCCACCGGCACCCCTGTGTCCCCCCCCCAAGCTCCCTGAGCCACCCATTGCCGCACACGCCCGGGTCTGGCGTCTGGAGGGGCTTGGCCGGTACAGCCACTCCAGGGCCACCCACCAACCCTGTACTGGGGGTTCCCAGATCGTGTAGGGGGGGGTCCCTATCCACCCCGGCACGCCACGGCCGGGTGATGGCTCTCCCCGGGGAGCGCCGGCAGGAAGCCGGACCCATGTGCCGGGGTCAGAAGGGCCTGAGAGACGGCTTGACCAGAGCGGGGTCAGCCAGTTCCCAGCCTGGTCCTGTCTTACCATGTCCCTGCTTACGCTTGGGGTGCCCCAGCCAGGCTGGGGGGGGGGGCTGGGGGCAGTTTGGGGAGCTCCGGGAGGAATTGCTGCCCCCCTGGATCCCCCTGCCTGGCCTGCCCGGACAGGCCTTTCTGGCAGGGAGGGTGGGTGCAGCCCCGGGCTGGGGGGGGCCCTGGTGCTCTCTGATGTGGCTGCAGTCATAGCCCCCAGCCCGCACCCCCCCATACACACCTGGCTGTGCCGGATTAACCCTCCAAGCGCCCAGGCGCAGGCGACGATTGGGGTCCGGCTCCCTGCGGAGAGAGGGCAGCACCCCCAACCCTCTCCCCAAGCCCCCACTTGGGTGCAGCCGGGCTGTGCTTAGGGGGTGACGGGGATCTCCCATGGGTGACGGAGCCCTCCCGCCCCATGGGGTGCAGCCGTGCCGTGGGGTGCAGAGCAGGGCCGGGGGCGGAGGAATGCGGCGAAGGAATCTGGCGGCCGCGGGACCGGACCTTGGGCCCACACAGCTGCCTGGCACCGGGCCGGCCCGGCTTGGCAGGAGGCAGGCAGGGGGATGGGGATGCAGCCGCGGTCCCCGGCTGGAAGCACAGACAACGGCTGGGGTGTCTCCGGTGGGTCCCCATCCCCTGAAGGGTCCCCTCTCGCCCCGCAGCGGTGCCCGTGGACGTGCTGCAGATGCTGGGCATGCAGGACGGCCGGGACGGCGTCTCCGTCACTGCTGGGATCTGCCCGCAGCGCCCGGGGACCGAAGACCCCGATTTCGCTTTCCGCGTGGACAACCGCACCCAGCTCAGCGCACCCACCCGGCAGCTCTTCCCCGGTATGGCACCGGGTGGCCGCGGGGCCGCCGAGGCCATTGCGGGGTGCAAACTGAGCCGCTCCAAGGGCGAGCATCCCCTTTCGGGGTGCAGAGCCACCTCTCGGGGTGCATCAGTGGGGCTTAGCTTGATGGTTGCTCCTCTTCCTCCCTGCTGCAGGTGGCTCCTTCCCCGAGGACTTCTCCATCCTGGCCACGGTACGTGCCCGGCGTGGAGGACAAGCCTTCCTGCTCTCCATCTACGATGAGCGAGGCGTGCAGCAGCTGGGCATGGAGATCGGACTCTCGCCCGTCTTCCTCTACGAGGACCAGGAGGGCCGGCCGGCCCCCGAGCAGTACCCCGTCTTCCGCAGGGTCAACCTGGCCGATGGCAGGTGAGTGCCGGAGGGGGGGGGACGGGGGGTCTCTCCGGTCCCTCTCGCTGCGACCGAGTCCCGTCTCCGCAGGTGGCACCGCGTGGCATTGGCCGTGAAGGGCACCAACGTCTCCTTGCTGGTGGATTGTCACCTCCTCGCCACGCTGCCGCTGGAGCGGGGACCTCAGCCCCTCGTTAGCACTGAGGGGGTGACGATTTTTGGGGCCCGCCTCCTGGATGAGGAGGTGTTCGAGGTGGGTCCCTCCCCAAATCCATGTGCCAGAGGCCCTGGCTGTCCCACAGCACCCTTGCCCTGGTAGTGAGGGGTCCGGGGAAGGTGGGGGGACCCAGTTGGCCTGGTCGGTAGAGGCCCCAGTTGTGCTGGGGGCTGCTCTCTGTCCCTGTGGGGTGTCCCCATCCCCGTGCGGTGCCCTGGTTCCTCTCACTGCATTCCTGCCCGCTGCAAATGTCAGGGGCCACGGGCAAAGAGGCAGCATTGAGGCAGCAAGGCGAGTGGGGCTGCCTCCCCACCCCCCCCATTTTGTCCCCAGCAGGCAGACAAGGGTCCCTTTGTTCACTCGCCACCCCCTGCACCCTCCACCCGGCCGAGGGGGTGTCCACACTGGCTGCCCCGAGCCGCCCACGGACCGGCCGGCTACTGCCGGGACAGGGCTAGCCACGAGCACCGGCTCTTGCACGCGTGTCTGGGGTGTGCGTGGGCACCTGACCGGCTCGGGGTGCAGATATGGGGGGGGGCGGGCCAGAAAACCCACTCCCTCGTGCTCCCCCCTTCTTCTTTGCCACAGGGTGATGTCCAGCAGCTGCTGATTGTGGCCGACCCCGAGGCCGCCCACTCCTACTGCCAGCTCTACATGCCAGGCTGCGACCAGCCCCTGCTCTACCCCCTCCTAGCCCCCTTCCCGGAGGAGGTAAGCACCCAAGCTGGGAAGGGGAAATGCTGGGGGGACCCTCGGGAGCCCCCACCCTGCCAGGCAGCCCACAGGGATGCTGCCAGGCTTGGTGTCACCATGGGGGGAGCTGCCAGGGCCCCTGACGCCCGCGTTTCTTTCCTCGCCGGCGTCTGCGCTGCCCCTTGCAGAGCAGCCCGGAGCCCACCGCTGCCCCACGTAGGAAGGGCAAGAAGGGAAAGGGGAAAGGCAAGCGGAAGGGCAAGGGCAAGAAGAGGAGGAACAAGGAGCTGCTGGAGCAGCACGAGACCTCTGTGCCCTCCGTCACGGCCAGCCAGGTAGAGAGCGTGACTAACCCGCCTCTGCGGCTGCTTAACCCACCCTGGTTAACCCAGCTCTGCTAACCTGCTGCTTGCGCTTGGCTGTGGCGTGCCCGCTCCGCAGCTCCCCAGTGCCTGTCAGCGAGCGCCATGCCGCGGCTTGGCTCCTCGTGCTGAGGCGGGACAGCCGGGACCCAAATCCGGCTTAAATGCAGAGCGGCTCCAGGTGTGCATGGCCTGAGGCAGACCCAGATGCATCCTGGAGCTGGCAGTGCCTGTACGCAAAGCTCATGCCGTGCCACACGCGGCCTGTTGCATCCAAAGCAACTCTCAGCCTCATCTTTGCACAGTCTGGGGCAAAGCGGGCTGGCTCCAGCCTCTCTGGCCTCCATGGAGCCGGACCTTTGGGTCTGTTGGATGTGACTGCAGGGCTCTGGCCAGAACGCCTCCCCCTTGGGATTCGAGGGAGCCTGGGCAGCCGGCGCATCCCCACAAGGTTGCCGATCCCGCTGGCACTTGGGGCTGAGCCATCCCCACGGCTCCTGGCTTTACGGAGCGTGTCCTGAGAGCCGGTGGGGATCCCCTGGGCGGAGACTCCGGGGCAGGGCAGGAGGCAGCCCCCCCCACCTCTGCCTTCGGCCCCTTTGGCTCTGGAAATGGGTCACGGCTGCAGCTGGGGACGGCGGTGCTGGCCAAGGGCGGCCCGGGGACGGTGGCCCCTCCTGCCGATGAGTCAGCCTTGGCTGAGCCGGGCCGGAGAGACCCGGCGAGGGGTGGCCGTGCTCCAGGTGCTGCTTGGAGCCAGGGACCATGCGGCCCTGGTGTGTGGGGGATCGGCCGCCCCCACGCCTGGGAGCAGCAGCTGCCGAGCGCTGGCTTGCCTTCCCCTCTGCCCCAGCATCGCTGCGAGCCAGCGGTCCCTGAGGAGCGGGAGTCCCGGTGCCTTGTCCCAAAAGGGGAACGGCTCCCATGTCCCAAAGCCAGGCAGGGGCTGTGGTGGGGTGGGGACATCGTGAGTCCAACCGTGGCCTCCCCCCCCCCGCCAAAAGCAGGGCATCCCCTGGCCCTGCCAGCCTGCGGGACCCCACAAGGGTCATGGGCCAGCACCTCCCTCTGCCGCAGCGCTCCCTTCCTCACCCTGCGCCCTTTCCGCATCGCCCAAGGCCAGCGCACCCACACCGACGCCGTCCATGGAGGAGAGCTCCCTGCCGCCGGTCCCCTCCAGCCTTGCCACCACCGTGAGCGTCACCCTGAACGGCACCGACCCCTTCGAGGTAGCAGCAGGGCTGGGGGCTGGGGCAGGCAGGGGGGGGGTCCCCTCCTTCACAACCCCGGCGTCTCCCCATCCCTTAGGACACTGGCGAGGAGCTTATGCTTGAACTTGAAGATGATGGAGTCGCCGGGGCTGGTAGCACGGAGCTGCCGGGCTATGAGGACTACTACGACGGGGACCCTGCGAGCCGGGAGCGGTTCGGCCCTGCTGAGCGGGAGGAGACGGTGATCCAGGCTCCCCAGGTAATGCTGGGGACAAGAACTGGGACCCCCCAGAGCTACCGCTGGCTGAGTTGGGGCCACGGTATGGGGTCCAGCAGCCATGTAGGTGGTTCGGAGCCCTTCACTCCAGCCCAGCTCTCGGCCGACTCTCCTCACCCTGATGTTTTGCAGGAGCCTAACTTGAAGGGGGAGAAGGGCGAGCCAGCCATCGTGGAACCGGTGAGTGGGGCACAGTCCCCCTGGGGACGTGTGACCCCAGCCCTCTGTGGTACCCCAGGGCCACCCACCTGAGACGGTTCACAGGACGTGGCTTGCTCTCTTCTCCTTTAGGGTTGGCGATTCGAGGGGCCGCCGGGACCCCCAGGCCCTGCGGTGAGGAGCGAGGGGCTGCGGTGGGGAGGGATTGGAGGTGCCAAAGCATTAACATGCTTCTGTGTTCTCCGCAGGGGGAAACAGGTCCCCTGGGACCACCGGGTCTCCCAGGGCTGCCCGGGGACCCTGGAGATCAGGTACCGAGCAGACGGGGAGGGCTGCGACGGGGCCAGAGCTGCCCTGCGGCAGGACTGGGGCCGCAGGCGTCCCGGCAGTCCTGCTGGTGCATGCCGGCATGCACGCGGGGCGATGGAGCTGCAAGCCCTGACCTGACAGCCTGGCTTCTACCGGCGTGATGACGGCTTATCCCCCGCTTCCCCTCTGCTAGGGTCCCGCAGGACGGCCGGGGCTGCCAGGAGCTGATGGAATCCGCGGCCCGGCGGGGACGATGATCATGTTGCCAGTAAGCAAGCGCTGGGGCAGGATGGGATCCTCGGGGACCCTGCCGCCTGCTCCCTGCGGAGTCTGGCAGGGGACAGCTCTCTAGGTGACACGGAGCTGGCTGTCCCCAGGGCTGGGGTCCGGTGGCTCCCCTTGTCCCTCACCCTGCTCCTTCCTCCCAGTTCCAGTTCGGTGGAGACTCCCTCAAGGGTCCCACTGTCTCTTTCCAAGAAGCCCAAGCCCAAGCGATCCTGCAGCAGGCGAAGGTAAGGACCCCTCGCGACCAGACCCCCTGCCCAGCCTCCCCACTCCCCCTCACCCCTCTCCTCCCTTCTCTCCCCAGCTTGCCATGAAGGGTCCCCCAGGTCCCATGGGGCTGACCGGCCGCCCAGGACCGCTGGTGAGTATGGCTGGTGTGGGGGCCGCTGCAGGGTGCCCACCCCACGAAGATGCACCTTGTCGGGCCAATCTTCACATCGAGCAAACCTTCATGGTGGGGTCTCCATGCTCTCCTGTTTTTGTAGGGTCTACCTGGACACCCGGGACTGAAAGGAGACGCGGGGGACATGGGGCCACGGGTGAGTCTTGCTCGGCTGGGCTGTGCGAGGAGAGGGTGTGCAGGGTTATGCCCCAGGCAGAGGTCTGGCAGGCTGCAGGCAAGCCCAGCCCTGACGCCTTCCCCTCTTCTCCATCAGGGTCCCCGGGGAATGCAGGGACCACCGGGACTGCCGGGGAAGCTGGGCAGACGGGTAAGCGCTGGGGATTCAGGTTTTGCCTCCCCCAAATGTCCTGGTCCACTGTCACGTGCCAGGGTGCCCCTTTCCCATCCCTGTCCTGAGGGGCTCCGAGCTTTGGGCCCCTTCCCACTCCCTCGACTTGTCTTGCAGGGTCGTGCTGGAGCGGATGGTGCCAGGGGTCTCCCGGGGGAAACCGGACCCAAGGTCTCGTGCGTGGGGTGGTATCGGTGCTGGCAGCAGGGTGGGGGGCCGGGACACCCAGGTCCTTGTGTGGCGGGGGGTGACGTGGGCTCAGCCTGATGCCTGTCCTGCCCCACAGGGTGACAGGGGCTTCGACGGGCTGCCGGGGCTGCCAGGCGAGAAGGGCCACAGGGTAAGTGGGACCGCACCGTGTCCCCTCCTGCCACCACCGTCCCCACGCCGCCTCACCCTCTTTCTTCTGCAGGGTGACGTGGGGAAACCAGGACCAGCGGGCCCCCCTGGGGAGAAAGGCGCCAAGGTGAGGAGCGTGGAGAGGGATGGGGAAGGATCAGGCCCTGCTGGTGTTGGTGGGATGTGCTCAGCTCCACTCTTCTCTCTAGGGCTCAGACGGCCTCCCGGGACCTCGGGGGCAGCCTGGGGAACCTGTAAGTACCTGCTGCCAGCACTGGGTGCCTGCCCTGGCTTCTCCCCCAGCCCCAGGAGCGGTGGGGGGCAAGCTTGGTCCCCAGCTTTCTCCCTGCACCTTTTTGGAGAGATTTGGGCACTGGATTCCCCCACCCTAAGGAATACGGGGTGCTGGGGTCAGTGCTGCCATCTGAGCCCCCACTGACCCCTCTGTCCTTGGCCCTAGGGTATGCGAGGCCTGATCGGTTCACGTGGCTCCCCCGGGCCCCCCGGACCACCGGTATGAGACACCGCTCCTGCCTGTCTGTCTGTCCATCTGTCCTCACCTTGGACCGAGGGGATTTTTCTCTGTCACCCGTCAGCCTGGGCACGGCATCGTCCTTGGTGCGGCGTCACCTTGGGGCGCAGCATCACCCTGATCCTCCCTCCTTCCTCTGCAGGGTGCCAGCGGCATTGACGGAGCGCCGGGGCCCAAAGGCAATGTGGTGGGTGTCAGCGGGCCCCCCCTGGGAGCACCGAGCCTGAATTAGCCAGCGAAAGACCGGGATGCTCCAGGGAGGGGGAGGAAGGGCTGGGGCGAGAGGTCCCATGTGCCCTCGTGGGGTGCGTGGGCTGGGAGGGTCCACGGGGGTACAGTGAGGGTCAGAGTGGCACATCCTGGGGTCTGAGGGGGCTTTTTGCTGCACTAATGGACTTTCTCTGCCCCCCCCAAGGGAATCCACGGGGAGCCGGGACCCCCGGGACAGCAAGGGAACCCCGGTCCGCAGGTATGTGGAGGTGATCGGGGGCCAGTGGGGTGTGCCCACGGGGCTGGGGGCTCAGGTGCTCCCTCAGTCCCTTCTCAGCACCCCGATCTGTTCTCTGGCAGGGTCTGCCTGGCCCCCAGGGCCCCGTCGGGCTGCCAGGGGAGAAGGTGAGTCAGGATCCAGCATGGATGGGGGGCGTCCGGAGCTGCCCCAGCTCTGAGCGGGTGGTGGGGAGCTGCAGGGGTGACCCCAGTCCCTCTGCATCCCTACACATCCTCCTCTTGCCCAGGGCCTGCCAGGGAAGCCGGGAATACAGGGTGTGGCTGGGGCCGACGGGCCCCCGGTGAGTACCGGCGAGGGGCTGTGCGGTCACTCCGGTCCCCGGCAGAGCGGGGACCGCAGGGCAGCATCACCGTCCCGGCTTGGGACTCACATCTTGTGCATCCCTGCAGGGTCACCCTGGCCGAGAAGGGCCAGCCGGAGAGAAGGGCCTCCAGGTAAGGGACTGATCCCCACCTCGTGCCCTGGGCGAGGGGATCGGGTCCTCTTTCCAAGGGGAGGGTCCCGTTTTTGCTGACTCTCTGTCCCCAGGGCCCTGTGGGTGCCCCTGGTCCCGTCGGTTATCCAGGACCCCGTGGGGTGAAGGTAAGCACAGCCTCCCCCTCCGCCGGGCTCTGCCAAGGCACCATGTGGGGGGTCAGGCGGTGTCCCCTGGGCGGGGGTCTCCCCTCCAACCCCTCTGTGTCTCTGCAGGGAGCTTTTGGCGTGCGGGGCCTGAAGGGCAGCAAAGGGGAGAAGGTAAGAGGTGTTGGGGAGAGGGGACAGCAGGGGACAGGGGTCCTCGTCCCGTGGTATCTGTGGGTCCCTGGTGTTGGGGGGCACTCGTCCTCGCCCTGAGATAGCTGCAGGTGGGGGGACGCCTGGGCTGCAGCTGGGGCCAGCCCCTCCATTTTGGGATTTGGGGCTCAGCCCCACACTGTGACCCCATTTGGGGCTTGTACCAGAGCTAATGCAGTCTCAGCCCCCCAAAATGTGCCTCTTGTTCAGGGAGAAGACGGATTCCCCGGCTTTAAGGGGGACATGGGCCCCAAGGGCGACAGGGTAAGTGGGGTCCCGATGTGGGGGTCTCCTCATCAGGGCTGTGTGGGGTGGCTGCGGGTGCCGTGAAACCCCGTGAGGTTTTGCTGGCTGGCTGCAGGATTTGGGGTGGTGGTATGGAACCCGGGGACACACACACAGCTCTGTCTGTGGGGACAGCTGGGACCCGAGGGAGCAGCCCTGTCCCCCTCGGCAGCGTGCTCCCCGCACCTCTGCGTTACCATTCCAGGGTGACCAGGGTCTGCTGGGCCCCCGCGGTGAGGACGGCCCTGAGGGGCTGAAGGGGCAGACAGGTCCCGTGGGGGAACCGGGTGCTCCCGGTCCTGCAGGCGAGAAGGTGAGGGGAGCCCTGTGTCCCTGTGTCCCTGTCCCCACGTCCTTCGTAGCCTGTGGCTCAGCTCTGCTCTCTCCCTTGCAGGGCAAGCTGGGAGTGCCGGGTCTCCCAGGCTATCCCGGGCGCCAGGGCCCCAAGGTGAGCACGGGGGAGACTTTGGGGTGTCCCTGGGACCCCAGGTGCCTCATCGGCCCTGGGTTATCACTTGTCCTCTCTCCTTAGGGCTCCACTGGCTTCCAGGGTCCCATGGGGCTGGCAGGAGAGAAAGGCAAGAGGGTGAGTCAGCCCTGTCCCTCTGTATCACGCTGTCCCATCCCTCCAGGCCATTCTCTGTCCCCCACATCCTGCTCAGCCACCCCCTCTGCGAGCCAGAGTGGGCTCAAAGCCGGGGAAGGGACCCAGCCGCATGGCCCTCTCCGTTCCCGTGTTACGTGTCCTCTCGCAAATGCGCTTGGGCACGCTCTGTCCCCTTGGGGGGGCATGTGGGGGTCTGCCCCGTGCTCTGCTCTCCCCACCTCCTCTTCTTTCCCTGCAGGGCAAGGCTGGCCAGGCTGGGCAGACGGGACAGCGAGGGCCCTCGGTGAGTAACCGCAGCCCCGGCCCCGAGCTCGGGGTGAGAGGAATCACCCCGTGTGCCTTGGCCGGTGACTACCGGAGGGCTGGCTGTATCCCACCGTGACCATCCCAGGGTCCAGCTGCATCCCACCACAACCATTCCCGGGTGGATTGTATCCCATGGCAACAATCCTAGGGCCGGCTGTAACCCACAGCGACCGAGCTTGGGGGTCTGCTGTATCCCACAGCAACACGCTCCGCAGCTTGCCGGTATCAGTTAGGCTGGAGCCGGTTGTTTCCCATGACAACCAGACCATGGAGACCACTGTAACCCGTGGTGACCAGAGACCAAACTTCTGCCTGTATCCCATGGGAACCACCCTGGGGCCAGCCATGTTCCTCCTGCCTCCCTGCCCCACTCCCATCCTGGTCCCCCAGCTTCCCACCCCGCTCCCAGCCCCTCTCCCTGCCCTGTACCCCCACTTCCAGCCCTCTCTCCCCTTTCCTTACCCCACTCCCAGCCCTGCTCCCTGCCCCACACCTCACCCCCACTCTTTGCCTCCCGCCTGTGCAGGGCCTCCCAGGGGAGCGAGGTCTGCCTGGTCCCACAGGGAAACCCGGCCCGAAGGTAGGTGGGAGCCCAGCCACGGGGTCCCTGCTGTCCCCCACATCCCCATCTCTCCGCCGTGCTCAGGGCCCCTCAGCCGTGGGTGCTGGCAGTGGGTCTGATGTGGGGTGGTGGGAAGGGTGGGGGTCTTTGCTGCTGCCCTCAGCCTGTTTCTGTCTCCCCAGGGAGATCCTGGCCATGATGGGGCCCCTGGCGCAGTGGGAGAGAAGGTAAGTGGAGGGTGGTTGATGCGCAGCAGAGGGCTGTCCTCCTGCAAAAACACCCCAGGAAGGGACCAAGCACCGGGGAAAATAGGATCCGGGGCGTGGGGAGAGGATCTGGGCACTGCGGGGCCGTGGGGAAAGTCCCTCTGCCACTGACCGTGGGTTTTCTCTCCCTCTCACAGGGTCCCCAAGGTCCACAAGGACCCAACGGCTTCCCGGGCACGAAAGGTCCCCCTGTAAGTGGTGATGGCTGCGCATGGTCCTGCCCTGGTCCTGCCTGTGCTTGAGACGGTGCGGGGGACAGAATCGGGCTCGCACATCCTCGTCCTCCCGCTGCGCCCTGTGGGGTGCAGGCAGCGGAGCGTGGAGCCCAGCTACGCAGCCTGTATCCCCCACCCCGTTACCTCTGCTCCTGCTCAGGGTCCCGCCGGGAAGGACGGCTTGCCAGGACACCCGGGACAGCGTGGCGAGCCGGTAGGTCCTCTGCCTCCCTTGGCTCGGGGAGGGGACTCCTGGCAATACCCAGCATTAACCCCTCTCTCCTCTGCAGGGGTTTCATGGCAAAACTGGCCCCCCCGGCCCCACAGGGGTGGTGGGACCCCAGGTGAGCGCTGGGGATGGAGGCAGGAGGTGTTTGTGTTGAAGCGAGCCTGGTGGGATGGAGGGATCCCCAGATGCTCACCCTGCTCTCTCCCCGCAGGGTAAATCAGGTGAGACGGGGCCCGTGGGAGAGAGGGGGCACCCAGGCCCCCCCGGCCCCCCTGGAGAACAGGGCCTGCCTGGAGCTGCTGGCCGAGAAGGAGCCAAGGTAGGAGCTGTGCTGGGGGTTCAACCTCTCACCCGGACCACCACAAGCCTGAGCCAAGCGGGGCTGGGTCCCCTCTGAGCTCTGCGGGGCACGAGGGCTCCCCCCGACTTGGTGGGGACAGAGCAAAGCTCTCTGCTACTCCTCTCCACCTTGCAGGGGGACCCTGGCCCTGCTGGCATCCCTGGTAAGAGCGGCCCCCCAGGCATCCACGGCTTTCCCGGCACACGGGGGGCACCTGGAGAGACGGTGAGTGCTGTCCCAGGCTTGGACGCAGCCTGTTATGGTCCTCGGGAGAAGGAGTAGGGTCCCTTCTAACCATCTTCCCTGCCCTTCTACAGGGTCCACCTGGCTTGAAGGGTGGGGAAGGTCCCCCTGGTCCCCCTGGACCCACAGTGAGTACAAACCATCGTGACATTTGAGGGGTTATCCGGAGTTTTGGGGTTTCCCTTGGAATATATATACTCCTTGGGGAGCAATTTTGCCACCCTGCTTAAAATTCTAGTTGATAAATGTTTCTTTGGAGAGGAGGAAGGCTGCCGGGGCCTTCTTCCCTCCACCCCACCTCTCTCTTCTCCCCAGGGTTCCCCCGGAGAGCGAGGACCAACGGGGACTGCTGGAGGCATTGGACTGCCGGGCCGGGGGGGTGCACAGGGTCCCCCCGGTCCCATTGGCGAGAAGGGCTCCCCGGTAAGTGCGAGAGGGTGTGTGGGGTGAGGCAGGAGGTATGGGACAGCGCTGGGACAAGCCGTGTCTCCCATGGGTGCCGGCCAGCCCTGCTCTCAGCCCTTCCCCTTCCTGCCCGCAGGGTGAGCGAGGTCCCATGGGTCCGGCCGGGCATGATGGGATCCAGGGTCCCGTGGGGCTGCCAGGCCCAGGCGGACCCCCCGGCCCTGCCGGAGAAGATGGGGACAAGGTAAGTCAGGGGGGCACAAGTCGGCACCTCCAGCAATAGCTCCTTTTCATTTCACTACTGACAGCACACGGATGCCTGGGATGGGCTTTGGGGACAAGTCCCCTCGCCTGGGGGATGTTCCAGGGCTGAGGAACCTCTGGGATGGGGCAGGTTTCCCCTATGGCTTCCCAGGAGCGGGGATTCCCTGGGCGGCAACGGGCTGTTGGTCCTGGCAGGCTTCCTTGGCACTGCTTCCCAGGTGGTGGCAGGTTTCCCTGGTGCTGGGATTTCCTTGGCTGTGGCTCCCCAGCCATGGCAGCTTTCCCTGGCTGCCAGCACTCCCTTCTCGCCGTCTCTCACCGGCTGCGGACTCTCACCATCTTCCCTTTTGCGGCAGGGCGAGATGGGGCTTCCCGGACAGAAGGGCAGCAAAGGCGACAAGGGCGAGGCGGTGAGTGCTGAGGGGCTGCTCTGCCCGGGGATGGTTCTCCGAGGGGCAGAGCAGCTCTGGGAGCAGGGGGGAGACGGCAGCAGCGAGGCGGGAGATGTTTGGGGGCTGCCCTAACCCTATGTGGGTGCTCCTGTCCCACAGGGTCCCCCCGGACCGACAGGAATCCAGGGACCCATCGGGCACCCTGGCCCCGCGGTAAGCACCCTTCCCACCCCATTTATTCCCTCGACTGAACCCCACCTTTCCCTCTTGGCTCCCTTCCCTGCCCTCCCACCCCACACATTGGGGTTTCTGTGGGGTGGGCGGCACCGACCCCAACCTCTCCCTTTGCAGGGAGCGGACGGGGAGCCAGGGCGCCGCGGGCAGCAGGGGATGTTTGGGCAGAAAGGAGATGAGGGATCGCGGGGTCACCTTGGCCTAAGCGGCCCCCCTGGCCTGCAGGTAGGGAGCGGAGAGGGGTGGGATCGGGTCTGCCGGGCTGGAGGGGATGAGGGACATGTGGCTCCGGGTTCTGTGCAGCCTGCCTGGGCCAGGGCACCCTCTGCCTTGTCCAAGGGGCTTCTAGACCCCCTGAGCTAACCGGTGATCCCCGCAGGGCATGCCAGGCCCACCGGGCGAGAAGGGCGAGAATGGAGACGTTGGCCCCATGGTAAGGAAACCCTGCAGCCGTCCCATTCTGCACACCCGCCGCTCCCCTTCCACCTCCTTCTGCCCCATCTCCAGCTTCCCACGTATCCCTCTCCCATGGGAGCTGCACGACTCAGCTGCCCTTTGCATTCTGACACCCCCTCTGTGCTCCCCACAGGGCCCCCCCGGCGCACCGGGACCCCGTGGGCCGCAGGGACCCAGCGGTGCCGAGGTGAGTACAGCCCTAGGGGGGCTCAGCAGGGGCTAATGATGGCAGGGGCTGCCCCCAACGTGGGTACCCCCCATCCTCTTGCCTTTAGGGTCCCCAGGGAATGCCGGGCAGCGTGGGACAGCCGGGTGCCGTGGGAGAAAAGGTAAGACCACATTTGGGAGGGGGGAGGACGGTGTGGGTCTCAGTCTGGGTGCTGGGGCTGGGCAGAGCTGCCCGCACCACCCAGCACCCGGCAGCATCTGCCCCGTTGCTTTTCTCACCCAGGGTGAGCCAGGCGAAGCGGGAGATCCCGGAGCCGCGGGGGAGCCCGGACCACCCGTGAGTATCGCAGAGGGGAACAGGGTGTCTTTTAGAGGCAAGACAAGGAGAGCGGGGGCCAGATCCTGCTCTCGCTGGCCACAGAAAGCACAGGCAGAGCTCCTGGTGAACACTTTAGTGCCCAAACTGCCCATTCCCTGCTCTAATGTGACCCTCCCACCCCGTCCCTCCGCAGGGCGTGAAAGGAGATGTGGGGGAGAAGGGAGACACAGGGCAGTCGGGAGCAGCTGGACCCCCTGGCAAGAAGGGCCCACCAGGAGAGGATGGAGCCAAAGGCAACCTGGTAAGGGGAAGGAGCAAGCATGGAGAGGCAGGGGGATGCTGTCCCGAGCCCCCGCATCCCCCCAGTAGCCCTGCAAGGCACTAATCCCAGTCCCTGCCTCTGCTTTCCCAGCACGCAGAAGATCTGGGGCTCCCTCCCAGTCCCACACTTGTGTCCCCTTCTCTCTGCAGGGTCCCATCGGCTTCCCTGGTGATCCCGGTCCCCCCGGAGACCCCGGTGTGCCGGTGAGTAGCCCCTGCTCACCCCTTAGAGGGGCTGCAGAGCAGAAGCAGCCCCACTCCTGGGGCTTTCCCAGGGCTGGAGCCAGCCCCCACGTTCCCCCACGGTGCTCCGGTGTCACCCACCGCCTCGCTGCCATCACCCTGGGCTGGTGATGGAGTTGGGAGCTGCCAGGACACCGTGGTTCTCTCCCCATTCCGCCTCATCGGTGCTGCCCGGTGTCCCAACAGCTCAGGGGTGAGCTGGGGGGGCTTGGCTAGGTGAGTGCTCACCCTCCCCTGTGTCGCAGGGTCTGGACGGAGCTGCTGGAGAGAAGGGTGACAGCGGGGACCCCGGTCTGCCGGTGAGTGGGGCAGCTGGGGATATCACAGCCGCAAAAGGGGGGGTCACATTCCCAGCGGGACCATCCTAGGCTGGGGGGGGCTCGAGGGGCAATAGCTGAGCTCTGCTGCTTCCCAGGGCTCTTACACACCCTTCGCCCTCCACACTTCCCCCAGTCCTGGCTGTGGAACTCTCCCCTCACCCCAAACTCCCACTGGGTTCGTTTCAGGGTCCGCCAGGCGCTTCAGGGGAGCCGGGTCCCCCGGGTCCCCCCGGACGGAGGGTAAGTAGGGGAACGGCGAGGGTGAGATGGGGAGGGACAGCGCGGGATGAAGTGGGACTGCGAGCGGGGCTGGCCAGGGCCAATGTGCAGCTCCTGGTGTCTCTGTCCCCTCGTCCAGGGACCCATGGGACCGTTGGGGCGCGAGGGCCGTCAGGGCGAGAAGGGTGCCAAGGTGAGCAGTGGCCGGTACACCCCAGGGCTCCCGAAACCCACTCCCCTCCAGAAGCCTCGACCAGCCTGGGACAGGGCCAGACCTCCCACCCCGGAGAGGTGAGGCTGGGTCCCGAGGGGTGCTGGCCTCAGCTCTGTCTGTCCTTCTGTCCCCAGGGACAACCCGGCACAGAGGGGCCACCCGGGAAGACGGGGCCCGTGGGGGCACAGGGGCCGCCGGGACGGCCGGGCTCTGAAGGACTGCGCGGGATCCCCGGCCCTGCCGTGAGTCGGGGGCTGCGGGGAGGATTTTTCCGTGCCCATGTGGGGCTGCCCGTGTCCCCGAAGCCCTGGCCAGCTGCAACTGGGGGACGTCCCCTTGGGCACGATGGCTGCGGCTTGCGAGGGTCGCAGCTTGGAGGGGTGTTTTGGGGGGGCTCAGCCTCAGGCCTCTCGCCCACACCGAGTCTCTTCCAGGGTGAACAAGGTCTGCTGGGGGCTCCGGGACAAGCGGGACCACCCGGCCCCCTGGTAAGTCAGCGTGAGCGAGCCCTGGGTACGGGTGATCTGAGCTGGGCACGATCCAGGGTGCGTGACACCCTCTTGGCCTCTTGCAGGGGCCCGTGGGTTTGCCTGGCCTCAAGGGAGACCCCGGCCACAAGGGAGATAAGGTGAGACGAGGTGACGGTCGTGCAGGAGCTGGGGTCCCTCACCCCAGACTCATCCCCGAGCCCCCCTGGTCCTGGGGAGGGGGCTGTCTGACGCTGCCCTTTGCCCCCAGGGCCATGCTGGACTGATTGGGCTCATTGGACCACCAGGAGAGATGGGGGAGAAAGGAGACCAGGGGCTCCCGGGCATTCAGGGTCCCCCGGGACCCAAAGGAGACCCTGTGAGTATTTGGGGTCTCCCCTGAGCTCAGGGGCTGGGTGAACGTGGGGGGAGGCAAGGGGCTGATGCTGTCTCTACCCACAGGGTTTGGCTGGACCCACCGGCCCCACTGGGCCCCCCGGCCCCCCCGGGCTCTCAGTGAGTATCTGCCTGCGGTATGTGGGTTCACCAAGGGTCTCCCGCCTGCCCTTAACTCCCCCACAGACCCCTGGGGGCTTCATCCCCCATGAGGGTGAGATGGGTAGGGGGGAGCCCAAGCCTCAGGGAGGGGGTCAGGGGCAGCTGCCATGGGATCACCGTGTGCCTGGCCAGTGCCCCTCTCCTCTCTTCTCTTCCCCGCAGGGACCCTTGGGCCAGAAGGGCTCCAAAGGCTCGCCGGTGAGTGCTGGGGAGGGATGGGGATGGGTGGGGGGGCAGCTCCTAATGTGCTCCCGGGGAAGAACCCGGGGCCCGTCGCAGGGAGCCAAGTGCCGTGGTGCTGAGTCCACTTCTTTTTCAGGGTGCTCTGGGTCCCCGAGGTGACACAGGCCCCCCCGGTCCCCCGGGACCACCGGTGAGTAAGGGATGCTCTGGACAGGTACCACTTCACGTCCATCCCCTCCCGGGAGGGCTCTGATGTCCCCAGACCCCCCCTCATCCTACCACCTGGCCCCCCCATCTGCTCTCATCCCTTCATCCCTCTCTGTCCCAGGGCCGCCCAGCCGAGCTGCTCGAGCCGCTGCCCTCGAGCCGGAGCAGGAGGCACCGACGGGCAACCAAAGGGGTTCCAGGGGAGCAGGGAGCCCCCCCCGGATTACGAGGGGCTGGAGGAGGTGTACGCGTCGCTCAGCTCCCTGCGCACCGAGGTGGAGCAGCTGAGACGGCCCCTGGGCACCCCTGAGAGCCCCGCGCGGGTCTGCAGGGAGCTGCAGCTTTGCCACCCGCACCTCCAGGACGGTGAGGTTTTGGGGGGGCCAGTCAGAGGGAGAGGGAACACCAAAACACCCTCCGAGGGAGGGGGGGGACTTTACATCATGCCAGGCGGTGCCCGCGCGGTACGTCCCTGGCCAAGGCTCCGTCAGAGCCAGCAGGGAACCGGACCATCTATCCGTCTGTCTGTCCTTCCTGCCCTCCTTCCCAGGCGAATACTGGATTGACCCCAACCAGGGCTGCTCCCGAGACGCCTTCCGCGTTTTCTGTAACTTCACAGCCGGCGGCGAGACCTGTCTTTTCCCCGATAAGAAGTTTGAGGCTGTGAGTTTGAGCGAGGGCAGAGAGGATCTGGGTGTCCAAAAACAACCCCCCGCCCCAGCAGCCCTCCCAGCGGGGACGTGATGGGGGCAGTTTGGGGCTCGCTTTTCCCCATGCTTTGGGGGGCCGGGGGTTGGAGAGGCTTCACCCCCGACACTGTCTCTGTCACCCCCAGGTCCGACTGGCCGCCTGGAACAGGGAGAAGCCGGGGACGTGGTACAGCACCTTCAAAAGGGGCAAGAAGGTGGGAGCTCCTCGCGCTATCCGGCCTGGGGGTGGGGGGAAAGGTGGACCCCCTGCGTGGCGTCACCCCGGCCGCTGGGCAGGCGGGTGTCTGCGTCTCAGCCCCTGTCCTGTCTTCCCCCCCCCCTCCAGTTCTCCTACGTGGACACGGACGGGAACGCCGTGCCCGTGACCCAACTCACCTTCCTGCGTCTCCTGAGTGCCAGCGCCCGCCAAAACTTCACGCTCAACTGCCAGCACGCCGCCGCCTGGTACGACGCCCGTGCCGGCACCTTTGCCCGTGCCCTGCGCTTCCGCGGGGCCAACGAGGAGGAGCTGGGGCACAACCACCCGGCCGCCCCCATCCGTGCCCTCCACGACGGCTGCCAGGTGAGTCCCCGAGCCGCGAGGATCCCGCATCCCCTTCCCGCCGCCTACATCCCCGTCGCTCGTCCCGCACCCGGCCGGCCCCGTACGCCACGTTTGCCGCCTTCCCGCAGGGACGTCGTGGCCAGGAGCGGACGGTGCTGGAGGTGACCTCGTCCCACGTCGAGCGGCTGCCCCTGATGGACGTGGCCGTCGTTGACTTCGGAGACGCCAATCAGAAATTCGGCTTCGAGCTGGGACCCGTCTGCTTCATGGGCTGAGCGCGGCCCCGGACAGCGCGCGGGGAGGGACGGCTTGGAAGGGGGGGGGGGTCTCCACTCCCTCCGCCGCCCCCCGTGCCAGGGACAGTGACCCAGGGCCTGCTCTGGCATACTCAGGACTCGGAGCCGCCGCAGTGCCATCCCCTCCTGCCTGCACGGCCCCCCCCTTATTTATACTACCGGCTCCCCTGCAGCAGGGGGGGGGGGGGGGAAAGCTGGGGCAGGGTGCCCCAGGCTGTAGGGAGGGGGTTCGAGCCAGCCCCCCTCCCCGTGGTGCTACAACGCTCCCCGAGAGCACCCTTAGTGAAGCACTGGACATGCCCTCGGCACGGCAACGCCGCGAGCCCCATCCCGATGCCTGCGGGGTCCGGACGGGCCCGGATCCAGCCCCCTCCCCGGCCGTCGCGGAGCCGGTGTCCCCGTGCCAGGCCAGGACATGACCTGGGGTGGGGGGTGTTAAACCTCCTCCTTTACCCCCCCCCACCCTAATTCTCTCCTTGGGGGGAGCGGGTGGCAGGGGGGGAGCCCCTGCCCCTTGGCGGGGATCTCCCCAGCTCACGGCAGAGCCCGTCCGGCGCGGCAGAGGGGACGTGGGGAGGTTGGGACAGGGTTGGGGCCGTACGTTGAGGCTCAGCCCCCGGTCCCGGTGCCGTTGCAGTTACTGTACGATAAACCGACTGTATCGAAGCCGTCTCCCATCCCGAATCCTTGCCGATTTCCATGGAAACGCGGGGCGGGGAGGGGGGGGCTGCGCGCCCCAAATCGGGGCTCGTGACGCCCTGAGGCTGCCGGCCTCGTGTCTCCGCTTGCACGAGGGCGTGCGAGGCCGTCGCACGCGGGGATTCGGCTCAGGCACGTGCCCGCCGCCGGCCCCTCCTGCCACCCCCACGCCCCCCGAGTCCCAGAGAGCTGCCCCCACCCTGGGGACCCATCGCCGTGTCCCCAAGGGATGGCTTAGAAGGGGGACCCCCCCCCCGGGGTGGGGGGGCTGCGAGGGCAGGGTTGGCACCTGGGCATGGAGCACCGGTGGAAGCCGGACCCGAGCCCAGCGGGAGCCGGGTACCCTGGCTGCTCCCCCCCCCCCCCCCCCGCTCCCCAAATCTCCATCCCGAGGGGGACCCAGGGCTGCCCCCCCCCCCCCCAAATCTCCATCCCCGGAGGGGGGACCGGGCCAGAAAAGGGGACCCGGGGCGTCCCCGGTGAGGGGACCGGGTGTCCCTCCGAGCATCCCCGCGGCCGGGATGCGGTACCACGGCGCGGGGGGGGGGATGCTCGGTCGCCTCCCCCCCCCCCCTCCCTCCCTCCCTCCTTTCCCGGCTCGGCTCGGTCCAGCCCGGTCCGGTTCCGCCCAGCCCGACCCGGTGCCTCCAGCCTCCCCCCACCGGGCGAACCGCTCCCCCCCCCCCCCCCCCCGCCCCATACACCGGGCCGGTAACAGCCGCTGCAGCCACCGGCGGCGGCGGGTCCCGCTCGGTAGAGCGACGGGGGCCCGGTCGGGGCGGGGGCGCGGTGCGGACAAAGACAACGGCGGCGGCGGCGGCGGTAACGGGGCCCGCTCGGGGGATGCGGTTGCGGCGAAGCTGAACGGTTGCGGTTCCGGGACCGGCTCCGGTAGCGGTGGAAAAGGGGGTGGGGGGGGGTGGGGGGGGGGGTTGGGGAAGAGCCGGCCCGGTGGGTCTCCGGTACCGGTAGTTGTTGGGCGGGGTCCGTGCCTGCAGGATGCGCTTCATCCCCGGCCTCCTCCTCCTCCTCTCCGCCGGTTCCCCCGCGATGCAGGTAAGGGCGGGCGGGGGCGCCGCGGAGCGGGGAGGGGGGGGGGGGTGCCGGTTTTTTTTTTTGGGGGGGGGGGGGGCGGGCCGTGCCTTCAGCTTCCCCCGGGGATGCCGGTTCGGCACCGGTGGGGATGCCGGGACCTGCCCTGGGTGTGTCCCAGGGATGGGGACCCCCGGCACCCCAAGGTGCCCACCGAGGGATGCGTTCCGGGGTGGGGGGGGGGGGGGGGGGGGTTGTTTGTAGGTGGCATTTTGGGTGCTGGGGTCCTTCCCAAGCCAAGGAGCGGGTGCTGGGCTTCGTCCCGGTGTCCCACCACCCCTCCCAGCCTCAGGGATCTCACGGCCACCTGGGTGCGGGGACGGTGGCGTGCCCCCCTCCCCGGACGCCCACCCGGGGGGTGTCTGGAATGAGCTGGGGGATGCTGGGGCCCTCGCCCCGTGCCAGCGCGGCGGCGGGGACACGTGGGTGACAGATGGCTCTGGCGGGACCGGGAGCGCCTTCACACGTGGCTGCCGAGGACGAGGGAAGGCGACGGCCCGGATCCATTCCGCCTCACCCGGGCCGTGCCACGTGCCGCGGTTGTCCCCCGACACCGGCGTGGACGCGGGGTGCCGGCTCTCCCCCACCCTGGGGGACACTGTGGGGTTGGGGATGGGTCCAGGCCAGCCTGGGGGGGAAGCAGGCACCCGTGGGTGCACCACGGCAGGGTTTGGGGTCGGTGCCGGCTCTGTGCCGGGATGAGCTGCCCGTGCGGGGACAGACGGGCGATGCGGGTCCTCTGAGAGCAAGCCACCACGGTAGCACCGGGAAGGACCCAGATCCAGCTGTGCTCCAGCTGTGCCCGGCACCACCGGCGCGGTGGCAGCTGCACGGGCACCCGCCGAGGACGGGTGTCACAGGCTTGTGCGCCGTGTCCCAGCGGGGCCGTGCGCTGTCCCAGCGCGGTTCCACCGCCTGCCTCCCTCCACCCAGTGCCACCGGGGATGACACCATCCCAGCACCAGCGTGCCGGCGGCATCCTTGTGCCGGCACGGAGGTGGCGAGGCGGGAAGGTCCCAAGGGCTGAGACCATGAGGACGTAGCTCTGTGTCCCCGTGTCCCCCTCGTACCCCCGGGGCTGCCTCTGTCCTCCAAACCGCCTCGGCCCACCTCTGGGTGCCAGCTCTGGGGCTGCGGGAGGTCAATCCATGGGGACGGGGCCAGTTTGGTGGCCCCGTCCCTTCCCCGCAGCCCCACGCGCCGGCTTTGGCACCGCGCGGGGCCCTAGTGGGGCAGTGGCCAGAGCCCCTGTGCCGGGCCTGGTGTTATTTGCAATTAAGCAGTTCGTTATTAGCAGCTGGCCCTGCTGAATATTCAGTGGTGGTTGTGCAGCCTGTTGAATATGCATGAGCTGGGGTTGCCAGGCTAGGGGCTGCGCCGGCCTGGCTGGGTCTTCCCTGCAGCTGCTTCCCGGGGGTTGCTTTTTGGGGTGCCGGTGTGATGCTGGGGCTGAACCAGGGCCAATTTTGGGCAGGAATTGTGTCCCCAGCCTGCCCAGAGTGTGGCCCTGCCACCGCCCTGCTCGTGTCCCCAAGCTGCAGGTGATGGGGCTGGTGTGGGACCCCAAACCGGTGACGGGGCAGGAACGGGATGCGGGGACCCGGCTGTGGATGGCTGGGGTCCGGAGAGATCCGGGGGGGCCTTGGTGTTCACAGCCGCATCCGGATCTCCCCCTTTTCCCCTTAAATGGCTTCTCTGCCCCCACCACCCCGATGGGGTTGGGTTTTGGGGTGGGGTCGCAGCCCCGCTGAGGTCCCGCTGCATCCGCACCTCGTTCCCCAGCACCGCGCTCAGCCCCACCTAACGCGCCGGAGTTAACGAGCTGTTTGCGGGCAGATTTCTGGTCTGGGCTGGAAGGGAATGCTGCAATGGAGTAATGAAGAGGTGGGGAGGAGGTTTGGGGGTCTCCCCTGTCCCCCTGCACTGCCCTGGCTGTGCAAAGCCCCTCAGGTGAAGCTGCCCACCCGGTGTGCCCCGGCGTGCCGGTGACACGCTCGCCCCGTGAGTGTCCCCACGGGAACGTGTGGCACGCGGGGCTTGTGGCAGGTAGGAGATGGGGGGGGGTTGGGGGTTCGGAAGCCCTGCCCCGTGACTGTGCCGTCAACACCCCCCCCAAAAATGGGTCCTCGATGTGTCAGCTGCGTCGCTGGGGGTCAGAGCGTGGGGACACCCACGTCACGGGTGACAGTCGCACCGAGCGTGGATCCCCCGTGGGGCCAGATCCCCACTTTGGGGATCCCTCAGCACTTGAGGGGGGGGTGTCTCAGAGGTGAGCACCCACCCTTCAGCCCCTGCCGGGGTCTTTCCCACCTACCAGGGCCTTGTCCCTGGGGACACGGGGACATTTGTCCCTGTGGGTTCTGCCTTGTCCCCTCCGCGGTGGCAGCCAAGCCGGTATCTGCGACGTAGAGCCCAAGAGCACCCCAAAACCCACGGCGTGGGGGTGGGGGGGTGTGTGTTTGGGTGGTGGGGGGGGGGTGTGGGGTGGGCTTTCCCCGTGGTTGCCGGCGTGGGAGCCTGTGCTGTGCGTGTCCGTCCCCACGCGGTGGCACTGCGTGACTGTGACACGGGAGATGGAGGCAAAAACAGGGCGAGGGGGTCCCGCTGCACCCAGTGGGTCGGGTCCCTTGGCGGGTGTGGGGGGGGGTGTTCAGGGTGGGCACCCACCGGCAGAGCTGCTGAGAGGGTTTGGGGTGTCCGGGGGGACCCCAGGGAGGTCGCTGCTGTGGGGATGGGGGAGGTGACAGGAGGTGGGGGACCGTTGCGGGGGGGGGGGGGGGGGGGTCGCATCCTTCCCGGTCCCCACAGCCATAGGTCACGGTGAGGATGGAGGTGAAGATTTGGGGGGGGCTGGGGGGACCTTGCGGGGCCTCAAAGGGGGCTGGGGGGTTGTGCGGGCCTGGGGTGATGGGTGCTCGGGGGTGCTGCAGCCTCTAAACCAGGCTGGGGGTGTGGAGGTCCCTGGTACTGGCACCAGAATAAGGGAGACCAGGGTGATGGGGGTCCTGGTCCCCTAAACCGGGGGTCTCTGGGGGTCCTGGTCCCCTAAACCGGGGGTCTCCGGGAGTCCTGGTCCCCTAAACTGGGGGTCTCCGGGGGTCCTGCTCCCCCAAACCAGGGGGTCTCCGGGGGTCCTGCTCCCCCAGACCAGGGGTCTCCAAGGGTCCTGGTGTCCAAAACCGGGTGTCTCCGGCGATCCTGGTCCCCTAAACTGGGGGTCTCCGGGGGTCCTGCTTTCCTAAACCAGAGGTCCCCGGGGGTTCTGCTTCCCTAAACCGGGGGGTCTCCGGGGATCCTGCTCCCCTAAACCGTGGGTCTCCGGGGGTCCTGCTCCCCCAAACCAAACCATGCCGGGCTGCTCCAAAGGGAGCTGGACTGGACGGTGCCGTACCGGATTGGGACCATCCCAAACCGGGACCGTACCGGGCATAAAACCCACCCTAAACCGAGACCTCCCCGAACCGTACCGACCAGACCCGCCCCAAAAACCGGGGGCCGTACCGGGCTGGCCCGGGGCCAACGGTGCCGACGTCACTCCGGAGCGGCGCCGGCCCCCCCCCCCCCCATCTCCTCCTCCCCCCCCCCCCCCCCCGTTATAAGGACGAAGGAGACGCGGGGGCTCCGCAGGCGGCGGGGGCGGCGCGGCCGGTGCGCGGTTCCCCCTCGGCGGGCACCGGTACCGGTACCGGGTGGTGGAGGAAGAAGAGGAAGAGGAGGAGGTGGTGGGGAAGGCTTGGGGGGGGGGGGGTTGAAAGGGGGGGGGGGGGGGGTGTGTGTGATGGGCATGCGGCGGCGACGGCGACATGACGGTGCCGCTGCTGAAGATCGGGGCCGTGCTGAGCACCATGGCCATGGTCACCAACTGGATGTCCCAGACTTTACCCTCCCTGGTGGGGCTCAACGGTACCGCCGTGTCCCGGGCCGGCACCTCCGAGAAGATCGTGAGTCGGCCCGGTACCGGGGAGGGGGTACAGCGGGAGATGGGTTGGGGCGGGGTGGTGGTGGTGGTTATTTTTGGGGGGGGATGCCCGGGCTGCGGCGCGGAGCTGCGCCACCGGTAGCCGGGATGCGGTGCACCGGGAGCCCCCGCTTCTTCCCACCCGGGCATGGGGACCCCCCCCCCGCCTTCCCCTGGGCACCCCCCCGTTGATAGGTACCCCCCCATCCTCCCTTATTCCCCGGCGGGATGCACCGGGGACCCCCCCCCGACACGGGTATCCCCCCCCCCTCCGCTTTCCCTCTGGGTACAGGACACCCCCCCCCCCCCCCCCCCCCCGGGGATTCCCCGGGCATGGGGACCCCCTCCCCGGACAGGGCACACGGGACGCCCCCCCCGGGGCATGGGGATCCCCCCCTCCCTGCCTTCCCCCCACCCCAGGCAGAGTGCACCGGGGACCCACCCATGGGGGCTGGTCTCCCCAAGGAGCCTGGGGCTGGGGGGCGTCTTTTGGGGGGCTCCTGACCCCCTTCTTTCCCCCGGTAGACCTGAGCTGGGCAGTTCCTGGGGGCTGGGGCAGGGCTGGGGGGGGGGGGGCGTTGGACCCCCGTAGGGCCCTGCTGCTCCCTCCGGCCAGGGGGACTCCTGGGGGGCTCTTGACCAGGGGAGGTGGGTGAACCCCCCAAGTTTGCAGGACCCTGGGGAGCTGGTGGCTGTCCCCAGGCTGGGCGCTTCCCCCCAGTGCCCCCCCCCCCCAAGGCAGGGACACCCCAAATTTCCCCAGGGGTTCTCCAGGCTCTGGCTGGCATCAGCCCTTCGGTGCAAAGCCCCGTGAGAGCGGGGCTGGGCGTGCGGCGTGCAATGAAGTTGGGAGCAGGTGGGGGGGACACGCCTGGGGGGGGGGACACACACACACGTTTTGGGGGGCTGCAATGACAGGGCTGGGCTGGGCTCCGGGGGATGCCGCAGGCAGGAGCGAGCCCCCGGAGAGGGCTGGGCTGCGCAGTTGGTGCTGCGGGGCCTGGCTGGTGCCCAGCCACAGCCAGTAATGTCAGGGCGGAGGGGGGGGGCATAATGGGGGGGACACGTCCTTTGTGATGAGAAAACCCCTCCTGTAGCCTGAGCCTTCCTGTGCGGGACTGGGCACCCCATTTTGGGGGGGAATCCTGCCAAGGCGGGTGCTTCATGTTATTGCCAGCGCCGATCTCGGTTGTGGGGTGGGGGGGGTGATCCGGTTTGGGGGGGTGTTCAAGGAAGAAGCTGGCAGAGCCCATCTGGAGCCTGCTGTCAGCTGGGCTGCCAGACTTGCCACCCGCCGGCAGTAGCCGACCGGCTTCGTGTGCCCCCCGCTCCGGGCAGCCAGCACCCCGGCCCCCCCTGGAACCACCAGCAGAGCTGTTGGGGGTTGACTGGGCTGCTCCCCCCACCTTGGCTCTGCCCTGGGCTGATGCCAGTCCCAGCTGCGAGGGTTTTTCCCCACAGCCCTCGACCCATTCCATAGGGATCCCTAGGGATCTTTTTTGGGGTACCGTTCCTGGCCGGGCTTCTGCAGAGGATGAGCGCGGTGGCCTTCGTCGCTGCAGCCCTGCGCGTGGCGGTGGGGTCTCACCGGGCACCGCCAAATAGGCAATCATGTTGCAGGGCAATTAGCGGCACTCGGGGTAAAGCAGGCGCTGCTCTACAATAATTGGCTAATCATTAGTCACTCTTGGTGTTCGTTGTAAAATCATTAATCACTGGGAAGGAGCGCTGCTAATGCGGCTGTAATGGGCTGGCGCAACCGCCCACGGGAGCCGCCGGGACGGCGTGCCGGACCGCGGGGTGCGAGGGGCTGCCGGCACAGCCGTGGCGGAGAGCTGGCGCGCTGGTTGCGGAGCTGATCTCCCACCTGGGTTTAGCGAGGCAGCGCTTTTTCCCTGGATGCTGAAATGAGCCGGGCTTACCCAAAAGCCGGTGCTCGCCTCTCCGGCTTTGGCTCCGGGCACGGTGATGCCCGGCACAGCCTTTCACTGTAGTTTGGGGACTTGCAAAGCCCCTTTCTAGAAAACAGAGGTTCCTTTTCTGCTCTGAGGTCCAGAGCCGGATTCACCCAGTCCAGGCCTGGGTGCTCCCATCAGCTCAGCCCCGTGGGACGCTGGCTCTTGGGGGCACCGGCACTGCAGACCCCGGTACCGGAGCAGGCGACAAGTCTCAACTTCCCATGGAGCAGCAGCACTGTGTGCCGGCTGGCGATGGGGAGAGACCGGAGCATCCTCTGCAGCAGCTCCATCGCTTGCCCTGGAGCGGTTCCCCCCCCCCCAGAAAGAGGGGGCAGAGACACGGAGCGGCTCTCACCCTTTACCGCCCGTGCCGATTCGGGGCCTCCTGGCTTCGAAGGGCGCTTGGTTGGACCCCCACGTACCCAGCCGTGGCTGCTTTGCTGAGGCAAGGGGCTGAGTGGGGATTCCTGGATGCTTGGGGCCCCTTATGTCCCACAAGAGAGGGGTTAGGATGCTCTGTCAGCCCCCCCCTCCCCGCCATGCCAGGCTCCGGTTCTCTGGCAGCTCTCTGCGCCGCGGCCGAGGGTGTCAGCAATTTCTCCTCTCCCGAGCTGCGAGCGGGCAGCTTTCCCGGGGAGCTCTAATTAATAACCCAGTGACAGATTGCACAGGCTGCATTTAACCTAATAATACCGCCGGCAGCAGCAGCCGCCGCCGTCGCCAGGCCCCCGAGCCGCAGTGGGCAGGCGCGGGCAGGGCTGCCCTCCACCTCCATCCATCCCCGGGTGTTATCTGCAGGGCGGGGGCTGGATGCGGCCACCGAGCCGCAGCGGGAGAGCATCTTCCCGGGATCTGGCTCTCGCCCACGGATGCTCGCCCGCATCCCGGGGGCCGTTCGGGATGGACCCCAGGGTTTCCGCACTGTGCGAAACCCAATCTGGCAGGCAGAGGAGCTCTGCCAGCCTCCAAAGCGGTGGCTCTGAGCGCTGCCTTGCACACATCCTGCCTGCCACAGGCTGCTGCCTGGCATTAATTATGCATTAGCCCTCTATAAAGTATTTATGCCTGCCTGCTGCTCAGCCACAGCCAGAAGGGTCCCGGGTAAAGGGAAATGGTTCCTCGGTGACTGCGGATGCTCCACCCGGGATGCTCCCGGTTTGCTTTGGGCTCTTTCATTTCAGTAGCTTTTTGCGGGGGGGGGGAGAAATGAAGTTTTTGGTGCACAGGATCCTCCCAGGATCCTGAGGGCGGGAGATCGGGTGGTGCCTGCCCCAGCTCTGGGTGCTTGCGCCGTGGGTGCCAGCCCCGTGCCATGCCCAGAGGAGCTGGGGGGATCCCTCCTGCCATGGGGACCCCAATTTTGGGGGGTGGGGGTGGGGGGGGCAACTTCACAGCATGGTGCATTAAGTCTTTCCCGACGTGTATATCTGACAATCGTGCATCCTATTAATTCACCTGCCGTAGCAGGGAGCGACCGTCACGATACCATCCACCGGCACGATGCCGTCTGCCGGCGCCTTCCTAAGGGCTCGTTATCCCGCGATGTGGCTCGTCACCAGCCGGGGCTGCCGAGGACTCCCGGCCCCAACGCCGGCCAGGATCCATCTCCACTGTGTTGGAGTTGGGCTGAATAAATCCTCTACTTACCTCCCCCTGTGATAACTCAGGAATTTACTCGGTTAAGGACGAGTTTTACACCGCCATCAGTTAATTTATTCTCATTGCGCTGGAGGTTGGAGAATGGTGTTTAGCCACCGCCATGTCCAATAAATCCCTTCCGATGTGAAACATGAAGTTAAAACCGCTGCGTGTAAAGTAAAGTATCGTCCCTGGCTTGTTACAGGGAACGGGTCATTTATCTTTGCCTGGCTCGGTGCAGAAGGCGCTTGGAGAGCGATGAGTTTGCTCTTGATTTTCATAATTAATAATTATGAATTACCCATGAAATGCTAAATGGCCCAGCGCAAAAACACCGGCTTATGGCATGAATAAATCAGGCAAAGGGGAGGAGGGGGTGCATGTGGATGTTTCTCTGCTTGGTTTTCGGGGTGAGTGTGGTGGGGGGCAGCCGGAGCCTGCAGTGGTCACCCCCACCCTCAGCTGTGTTGGGAGATGGAAAGCGAAACCCCGAGCCTGGATCCACCTGGAAAAGCCGCAGCTGGATGTAAAAATCAGCTTTCTGAGGGCGGCGGGACTGGTGGGATGCTCGGCCGGCCGGGGATGCCCGGGTACCCACCTTGGTGCCCACCTGGGTCAGGGGGGGATGCACTGGTATTTCCCCACCGCTGTCGAAGGGACCCAAAATTCAAGGGGAAGGAATTAGCAATTGCTCTGCTCCCCTCCAGAGGCAAGACGGCCACAGGGGAGGAAATTCCTGCTTCGTTAACTCTATTAATGGGAAATAACACCGGGCTGGGTCTGCAGGAGGATGCAGAGCTGGCTGGTGGGAGATGATGAAGAGCATTTCCTCGTCGTTCCCTCCCACCCCGCTGTTGTTTCGTGGCCAGCCTGGGAGTGTGGGACCCACCGGGAAGCTGAAATCACCGTATTTGGAGCAGATCACTGCGGCGAAATGAGTCGTGGAGAGGGGGGGGGGAAAAAAAAAATTAAATGACCTGGATAAAAACCTGAAAGGAGGGAAAAATACAAAGTGGCTCAGACCCGATGGGATGCGAACGGGTTTTGGAGGAGCTCCGTGGGAGGTGGCAGCGGGCAGGGCAGGACCCTGGGGCTGTGCCACGATGGGATGCGCTCGGCACCGGGCTTTGCCGGCGCCGGGTTTTGCCGGCACCACGCGGTGACGGTGATCCAGGAAGGGTTCGGTGGGCTCGTCCTGGTGCTGGGACGTCGCTCCCTTGCTGGCTTGTCCCCAGCCGGCTGACGGCGGGAGGGAAGGATGCTCCGGCGTCTTGCCAAGGCGATGCCGCGCTGCCAGCCCTGCCCCAGCCCTGCACGGTTTTTGGGGAAGCCCCGTCACGCGTGGGGAGCCTGGTGCGGGCAGGCGAGCGGCTCTGGCATCCTTTGGGGCCCTGACATGTCTCCTCCTCTCTCCCGCAGACCCTCTTCCAGAGCCCCGACGAGGGCTGGCAGGTTTACACCTCGGCGCAAGCCCCCGACGGCAAATGCCTCTGCACGGCCGTCATCCCCGTCCAGGGCACTTGCTCCCGCGACCTGCGCAGCCACCAGCTCCGTCAGCTCATGGAGAAGGTGAGCGTTGGCCGGCCCGGCGCTAAACGGCGTTACCGGCCGAGCCTGCTAACGAAGCGCTTCATTCGTGGGTGGGAGGACGCGCACGCCCATCCCCCGTGGCGGGGGACCCCCCGTCCGGCGTGGGTGCACCCTACGGTGGGGTGTGACGGGCTCGTCCCTTCCCCGGGTGCTCCCTCCCCGCGCAACGTCGGCGCGTTTGCCGGTCCGAGCATCCTCGACGTTCCCGCCGCAAAGGGGGAACGTTCGCATCCTCCTGCCCGGCTTTTAGGTTGGCTGGAAGGGCGTCCGCGCATCCGCGGTGCCGCCGGCACGTGGCGATGCCCTCGCCGCACGAACCGAGCCTGCCAGGCGGCCGCGGAGGTGAAATCAGCCTGGAGATAAATCCCAAGCGGGCTTTAGCCTGCGGCCCTGTGAGCCAAATGATGTTTAATGGAGCCCGGGTGGTTTCCCCGTGCGGAACGGGGGACGTGTGGCTGCCCACGGTGGGGGGGTTCCACGCTGCCGGCCCCTTCCCCGTGGGCTCTGCAGCAGTGCCGGCAGAAGACATTAGCCTTCCCCCCCCCCCCCGCCGCAGCGCGGAGCCGTGTGCCTGAGCAGAGCTCATTTAATTTCCCCCCGGTTTTTACACGTCCGCACGGGCGGGCATGCTGCAAAACCCGATTAAACTTTTATTATAACGCGCTGCAAAAAACGCCTCTTAAGCAGCTCTCTTCCAAGGTGGCGGCGGCATCGTAAATACCAGCGGGGCTGGTGCTAATAAATAAATAACCGTTTGAGGAACACTGTCACGTTCATGTCATTTGAAAGCGTGGAAATAAAATAACTTTGCCGGCTGCGGCAGATGAAATTAAAGAATGAAAGCTCATAGACCGGGCTGGGAAATGTGCGCTCGGGTGGTTTAAAAAAACAAATAACAGCTGAAGCAGGATGAGTAAAACGCATTATTTTATACATTAAAGCTGCAGGGGGAAGAGTTTTCTTGCAAGCGTTTACATAAACGCCGGTGCGGTGGAGCGGGGAGCAACTCGTCCTCCGGCTCCCTGGGGATGGGGACACCGGGATGGGGTCTCCTGGGGCCGTGTCCCCACCAGCACCCGGTGACCACAGGCTGGTCCTGGGGGCTGCTCTCCTTTCCCCATCCCCTCGCTGCCTCTGCACCCCAAATTTCCCTGACTAAGGCCTCTTCGTTAGCAGCGGCGGGGGGGGGGGGGGGGGGGGTGTTGATTAGACCGAGGGCTTTATCACCGCCCCCGTCCCACCACGCAGGTGCAGAACATCTCCCAGTCGATGGAGGTGCTGGACCTCCGGACCTACCGGGACCTCCAGTACGTGCGCAACACCGAGTCCCTGATGAAGGGCTTGGACTCCAGGCTGAAGGTGGCTGCTGAAAGCCAGAAAAGCCTCAACGCCAAGAGCTTCCAGGTGAGCCCGTGCCCCCCCCCCACCCCGATGCCTCTCGCGCCCCGCGGGACCGGCTGCCGGGTTTGGGAGACCTCCCTGAGCACATGGTGCTGTGCGATGCTACGAGGTGGGTGGGTGCCCTGGGAAGGGTCCTGATTTTGGAGATCCGGGTGGCTAAGCATCCCTGTGGTCATCCCAGAGCTGAGCATCCCTGTGGTGGTCCCAGGGCTGAGCAGCCCTGCGGTGGTCCCAGGGCTGAGCATCCCTGCGGTGGTCCCAGGGCTGAGCATCCCTGTGGTGGTCCCAGGGCTGAGCATCCCTATGGCACTTGAGGGTGCAGGGTGGGTGTGCGGGGCAGGAGTGGGACAGGGTGCCCAGCCGCAGTGGGTGTGCAGACAAGGCACAGGGCAAACCAGCCTGGGGCCACAACACACTGCCTCCCCGGGTGCCGCAGCTGGGGGGGGGAGATGTGCCGGTGGCAGGCAGCAGAGATGGCCAATTCCCAGCCCATCTGGCTGCAAATCGACACCTTTAATTAAGCAAAACACGGCTCTTCCCTGGCAAAGCCATGATTTCCACCTGACGGGTGGCAGCCGTCAGCGCCGTGTGCTGATCGATGCAGCCTGCAAGTCAATGCTGCCCACGCTGCAGCGGCTTTGCACCCCCAAGAAATCCCATTACCGCCCCCCCCTGCTGGGGCACTGGTTTATTTTGGGAGCCTCAAGGCTTCATCCTGACAGCTGAAGAGTGTTTCTGTCTCGGGAGCGGCTGGTTCTTGGCACTGAAACAGGCCAGAGGATGCTCGGGTGGATGCTGGGCGCTGACAGTTGCAGAGACAAGACATTGATTAAACATCTGAGCTGCAGCAAATGTCTTGGCTGGTTTAATCACAGCAGGAGGTGCTGAGCCCTGCGACCGGGATGCAATCCTGCCGAGAGATGGGAACACTGGCCCATGTAATGCTGTCCTGAAATGAAAGGCGAGGAGGGAGGAAAGGTGCTGGCGAGCCGGGCTTGTTCCCGGGAAAACCCACTGAGCCGCGGGATGGCGCATGGGGCCGTGGGCCGTGGAGCAGGATGAAGGTGCTGGCTGTGGATTTACAGCGTCCTTGAGCGAAGGAGACTCGGTGGAGCAGCTTGCAGCCAGGGCCGGCTTGCTGCCGTGTTTCCCCCGCCACCGCTTCCCGGCTACGCCGGTGCGGCGGCTGGCACAAGCCTGGCAGGATCATGCACGGCTCCCGAGCATCCCTGCGGCGATCCCAGAGCGGAGCGTCCCTGCGGCATGCAGGGTGCTGGGTGCACGGGCACGCTTTGCCTGGAGCTGTCACCCATCCCTGGCACGTTCTTCCCACTCCATACTTGCACCCCATTCCCACGTCGGCTGTCGGGGACCTGCTCCGACTTTGCCGGCCGGATAGCTGAAGCCTTCGCTTGGGTCATTCCAGGCCAAGGTCAAAACACCTCTTAACCTTCTCCTTGTGCTAAAATAAGCGGAGATTTTTAAACCCTGGACCTGGCATATAACTCTGCCCGTTGCTGTCATTCCCCCAGCGCCATCACTGCGTCTTCC
Organism: Aquila chrysaetos chrysaetos; assembly: GCF_900496995.4. Classification (NCBI taxonomy): domain Eukaryota; kingdom Metazoa; phylum Chordata; class Aves; order Accipitriformes; family Accipitridae; genus Aquila; species Aquila chrysaetos. The sequence goes on along the minus strand of NC_044014.1, from coordinate 43,394,025 downwards.
TGCATCCCTCCTGTGTAGAGCATCGCTCCATGTCCAGCCACCCCGCTGCTCCAGGCTGGCCGGGGAGGGGGGATGTCACCCCTTGCCCCCACACTGGGACCGGATCCTGCCTGGTTCCCACTCAGCAGAGCGAGGCGATAGCATCGGCTGTGGGTGATTCATTAGCTATCGCTCCCCGAGCGCTTGGAAAATGCAAAGCCTTGTAATTGTTATTAATTACCGACCCAGGAAACAGGGCTCGTCTCTGGTGTGTTAGCGAAAACCTCTGCGATCCCCAGAGGGAAGGACAGAGGGACAGCAGGCATGGGGACAAGCACCACCAGGCTCCAGGCACAGGCTTAATTTAAGGCGTGTGTGTGTGTTGTTTTTTTTTTTTTTTTCCCCTTGTACCCTTTAAACAGGAGCTCAAGGACAAGATGACGGAGCTGCTGCCTCTGATGCCCGTCCTGGATCAGTACAAGTCGGACACGAGGCTGATCGTGCACCTGAAGGAGGAGGTGAGGAACCTCTCCGGGAGCTTGCTGGCCATCCAGGAGGAGATGGGTGCCTACGACTACGAGGAACTGCAGCAGCGGGTGCTGATGCTGGAGGCACGGCTGCACGCCTGCATGCAAAAACTGGGTACGCTGCCCCCCCCCCCCCCCCCCGCTCCTCACCACCTCGGCTCTGGTTTGGGTGGGCACCCAGGTCCCTCCTGCTCGCAGCAGCATCCCTGTACATGCAGGGAAGGCTGGGATCCCTTCCCGGGCAGGCAGCCGATGCTGCCAGCTTCCCATTTCAGAAAACCCAAGCCGCTGTCGCTGCCCGCTGCTCTGCCCACGTGCTGGGCCTCCTGTTTTGCTGCACTGCTGATATCTTCCGAATAATAATAATAATACCGGCAACCCAGCATCCTCCACTATGTGCCGACGGGGAGTTTGCTGGTGTGGCCGGGCCCCGGGACTCACGCAGGAGCAACTTTTCCTTGGTCAGGAAGAGCTGCTGGAGCCCAGCAGTGGTTTTTCCTTAAGCATCCCCCAGCCTGCTGCCCTGTCCCCTCCTGGGGGTCCCTGGGGTGAAGAAGAGCCCTGGTTCCTCCCCGCTCGGTGCGTGATGCTCCCTCCCACGAAGGGATCTGGGCAGCATCATGGTCCCGGATACCCACCCCGAACTCCGAACTATTTTTCCTCCCAGGTTGTGGGAAGCTGACGGGCGTCAGCAATCCCATCACCATCCGAGCATCGGGATCCCGCTTCGGGTCGTGGATGACCGACACGATGACACCCAGCGCTGACAGCCGGGTGAGTGGCACGGGCACCCACGCGGATGGGGTCGGGGCACAGCCCTGCTCGGGCTTCCCACGGCTCCTGCGCGGCTCTTTTGTGGGTGTCTTTCCCCAAAACCCTCCCAGGCCCAAGCAGAGGTGAATTTTGCAGGTGGGCAGCTCCTCTCTTGGCCGGTCTGGCTCTGAATTTTTTTTGCAAAACCTCAGCACTCCTCGGGCACCGTGTCCCCTGCAACCTGCCTGGCTCATGCTGCCGCATCCCTCCTGGCTGTGCCTGCACGGGGGCATGTCCCCGGGGATGCACGCTGCCGGGGGTCCGTGCGTCTTGGTGCAAGCTCCCTGGGTTGCACGGTGCCCGTGCGCCCGGGGTACACGCCGCCTGGGGTGCCCGTGCCCTGGTGCACGCTCGCCAGCGTGCAAACCCTCTGCTCCGTCGCGCGAGGGGCGCGTGGCTGCCTCCGCGGAGCTCTGCCAAGCGCCGATGAAGGAAACCGGGATGCCGTGGTGGGAGGCTGGGCAGGAGCTTCCCTGGAGTCTCTGCAGGCTGGGAACTCAATCAGGCTGGGTGTTCCTAACGAAGCACGCCCTCTTATTAAAAATTAGCCAAGCATTTGATCTGCAGAAAGAGCAGAAAAACACGTGTAAAGGGGGGGGAAGCCAGAAAAATGCGTGCCGGCGTGTGGCGGCAGTGTAAATGGCTGGATGCGCGGCGGGGGGGTCGCGCAGGACGTGGGTCGCGTCCGTCTGTCCTGGGAGCCCATCTCAAGATGGGGGTGGGGGGGTCCCCGTTTCGGCCGGGCATCCCTAACCTGAGCCCGCTGCAGGTGTGGTACATGGACGGTTACTACAAGGGCCGCCGCGTCTTGGAGTTTCGGACCTTGAACGACTTCGTGACGGGACAGAACTTCGTGCAGCATCTCCTGCCGCATCCCTGGGCCGGCACCGGCCACGTGGTCTTCAACGGGTCCCTCTACTACAACAAATACCAGAGTAACATCGCGGTGAAGTACCACTTTCGCTCCCGCAGCGTCCTGGTGCAGCGCAGCCTCGCCGGCGCCGGCTACAACAACACCTTCCCTTATTCTTGGGGTGGTTTCTCCGACATCGACTTCATGGTGGACGAGAGCGGGCTGTGGGCCGTCTACACCACCAACCAAAACGCCGGCAACATCGTGGTGAGCCGGGTGGACCCCCAGACGCTGGAAGTCCTGCATAGCTGGGACACAGGTTACCCCAAACGAAGCGCCGGAGAGTCCTTCATGATCTGTGGCACGCTCTACGTCACCAACTCCCACCTTGCCGGCGCCAAGATCTATTTTGCCTACTACACAAACACTTCCAGCTACGAATACACGGATATTCCCTTCCACAACCAGTATTCCCACATATCCATGCTGGACTACAACCCGCGGGAGAGGGTGCTCTACACCTGGAACAACGGCCACCAGGTCATCTACAACGTCACGCTCTTCCACGTCATAAAGACGTCGGGCGAGCTGTGACCCTGTGCCGGACTCCTCTGCTCTCCCTTCCCCAGCTCTTTATTTTTCTACACTTCAGCCTCGGCCATTCTCTCGAGGGGATGGAGCCTTCCTCCTCCTGCTCTTTGATTACTTTTTAAAATTTCTTTGGTTTCTTCCCGCGGTTCATGGCGCATGGATCTCTTCTGCCTTCATTTGAGCTGACCTCGGTTGTTTTTTTTGGGTTATTTTTTTTTTCAATTTACATCTTTATTTTGATGGCAAATAAAAACAGTCTCTTTGACGTTTGATGGGGCTTGCGCTGATCTTTTTTTTCCCCCAAATTTTTAAAAAATTATTATTTGTCGCTCAATGGCTTGGTTTCCCCCCCGCCTTTTCCTGCATCCCCTCTGCCGGCGGATGCCAGGAGCCGGCTGTAATCTCCAGCCCTCTCCTCCAGATGTGCGCCGGCAGCCAGCGATGTTGTTTATGGGCATGTTTAATGCATGCGGGTGCGGGCGCTGGGGAAATTACAGCAGAGCTGGGCAAGGCGAGAAGGAAAGGAAGGGAAATTATAGCGCAGCTGCGGCGAGCGAGGGGGGAGCAGACCCTGCAAGGTGGGGAGCGGACCCTGCATGGGTGGCTTGCCCCAAAATGAGCACCCAACGAGGCCGGGGCAGCAGGATCCTGGCCCTGGGGGAGAGCGGGATCCTTCTGCCCAGGGGTGAGGAGGGATGGAGGAGATGTGGGGGAGATGGAAGGGATGGAGGAGATGTGGGGGAGATGGAAGGGATGGAGGAGATGTGGGGGAGATGGAAGGGATGGAGGAGATGTGGGGGAGATGGGATGGATGGAGGAGATGTGGGGGAGATGGAAGGGATGGAGGAGATGTGGGGGAGATGGAAGGGATGGAGGAGATGTGGGGGAGATGGAAGGGATGGAGGAGATGTGGGGGAGATGGAAGGGATGGAGGAGATGTGGGGGAGATGGAAGGGATGGAGGAGATGTGGGGGAGATGGAAGGGATGGAGGAGATGTGGGGGAGATGGGATGGATGGAGGAGATGTGGGGGAGATGGGATGGATGGAGGAGATGTGGGGGAGATGGGATGGATGGAGGAGATGTGGGGGAGATGGAAGGGATGGAGGAGGTGCGGAAGGGATGGAGGAGACGGGGTGGAAGGGGACAAAGGGATGGAGGGACACGGGGCTGGAGGAGGCGGAGGGGACACAGGGCTCGGCAGGCAGCCTCGCCGCTCAGGCAAACCTCCCGTGGGCATGATCAGGCGTAATAAAGCTTAAAATGGTCCTGTAAAAATCAAGTTGCAGAGCTGCACTTCCCAGGGCTACGTGTCAGCTTGCACCCTGCGAGATGCTTTGCAAATTGAGGTGGTGGGGGTGATGACACACTGCAAGCAGAGACCCCCCCACACCCCAAACCTGGGTAGAGATCTGCGTGGGGATGCTGGCAGGATGGGGACAAGGATGGGGATGGAGACAGGGTGCGTTAAAGCCCACACATCAGTCCTTCTGATTCCCCATCGCAGCTCCGGGACCTTCGCAGGATTTGGGCAGGGGAAAGGTGGGGTGGGGGGGGTCTGGTCCAGCTCTGGAGCCCACCCCTGCCCCGGAGACAGCATCACGGAGCCGGTGCCTGGGTCGAGAGCATCAAATCGAAGCTGGAAGCACCTTGTCACGTTTATTCTCCTCTCGAGAGAGGAGTGGGGAACAAGAGGATAATCCCTGCTAATCCCATCAGCTGCTTATGTGCGAGAGGAGCGGGTTCGGAGGGCTGCGGTGATGCTGGATCTCGGCAGCCCCCCCCGCCGTGGCAGCGTGTTTTGGGGTGCTGGGAAGCTCGGCTCGCCCCTGACCGTGCCGATGGGCTTGTTGGGTTGGGGGGGGCATCCATAGGTCCCGGGGGAGGGAAAGATCTGCCCCTTCTGCAGAGCATCATCCAGGCACTCGGGGAAACACCTTGGCCCCGGCGCCGGCTGGGTGATGGAGGAACATCAGGGTGCTGCTGGATTTGGGTGCTGGGCTCCCACCCTGCTCAGGCTGCACCCGCTGAAGCACATCCCTGGTTTTCCAGCTCCGTTCCTGCATCCCAGCCGGGCTGTGACCATGGGAAGACGATTAACTCCACGCTGCGAGCTCCGACCGAAGCGGCTCTGCCCCAGCCCCAGCGAGCGGGACGTGAAGGGCTGCTCGGCCAAGACCCCGCCGGCCACTTTTCACGCCGTGGCTTGAGACTCGCTCATGCAGGGAGTTTAATTTGCGATGGGAAGGACGCGTGGGCCAGCGGCCAAGAGCAGGCACTGCTCCGGCGCCCGGCTTGGCACGGCGAGGCCGGTTATTGAGCAAAGCCAGGTGAGGAGGAGGAGGATGGAGGTCTTTGCATCGTGCGAGGGGTGTGCAATGTGCAGCCACACGCCTGACGGTTCCGGGCAGTGGCTGGCAAACCCCCTGCAGCGATTATTTAGCAATTAGTGCCTGAGCAAGCCTCCCCATCTCGGCAGAGGCTGTATCCAAGCGACCTGTGGACTGAGATATTAATCCAGGCTCAGCCCGCAGCACGGCTGCTGCTCGCCTGCGAGGAGCGCTCATTTCTCACGCCGTGGCTTCCAGCAAAGCGAGGGGTGGGTGTTTTTTGTTTTTTTCCCCTGACAGTAGGTGACTAAGGCAGGAGGCACGCAGAGGGGTGCTGGCTGCTGCGGTGCAAAGGGAGCAGGGAACAGCAAGGGGTTGGGAGCCAAAGTGCAGGCATCCCATCCCCATCCCATCCCCGTCCCTTCCCCATCCCCAATTCCATCCCCATCCCAATCCCTTCCCCATCCCTTCCCCATCCCAATTCCATCCCCATCCCAATCCCTTCCCCCTCCCATCCCCATCCCCATCCCTTCCCCATCCCAATTCCATCCCCATCCCAATCCCTTCCCCATCCCTTCCCCATCCCAATTCCATCCCCATCCCAATCCCTTCCCCATCCCATCCCTATCTCCCCATCCCATCCCAATCCCTTCCCCATCCCATCCCTATCCCCATCCCAGACAAGCGTCCCACCCATGCAGCGAACCCTCGGCACGAAGCTGTGCCGGGACACAGGAATGGGCACCACAGAGGGTCTCCGGACCTCGGCCTCCTCATGCCACGGGTTAGTCATTCCCAGTGCCAGAGATGCTGCGTCCCTCACCGCAGGGACAGCCCCACGGCCGACACGGAACCGCAGGGGTGGTCATCCCCAGCCAACCCCCCCGCTCCTCGAGCCCTGCCCCGCAGCATCTCTCCGAGACTCTTCCCACTTCTTCCCCTCTCCTGGTGCTGGCGCTTGTCCCCCACCTTCAAACCCAGGCTGGATTGAGCTCCCAAAAATGCCACCGCAGCGCTCGAGCCAGCGGGCTCGGTAATGAAGATTGATGGGGATGAGATAAAGCTTTGGGGAAAGGCTCACCGGGGAGGGGAACATCGGGACGAGGGCAATGCCACTGACTGCCACGCAGGGACCTTGGTCACCTTCCCTGCACCCCTCAACCTCGGGTGTCCTTAGAGGGGGACCCTGCGTGGGGACGGGGATGGGACCGGAGCCCCGTCCCCGCCGAGGCGATGCAGCGAGTGCTGCAGTGCAGCTGCTGTTCAAGGAACGTTAGGTTGGTGCCTACAGCTGGGGGGGAAAAAAAAAAACCACACAAACCAACGTGTTTTTCCTTTGTGCTGCTATTTATTAGGCTACAAAAGGAAGGGGGGAGGTGGGAAAAAAAAAAATAACCCAGGGCACTTAATAACCTTACACATGTAGAAACTCTTCTGGAAAACAGCCTGTCTCCCTGCCCAAAATCACTCATCCTGCAGGCTGGGTTTTTCCAGCTTATTGTAATTCTTGCGAAGGCTCAGCCCTAACAGGAGGTGAATTGGTTATTCAGCTCTGATCCCGGCTGGGGATGGAGCTGGGGGGGGGGGGGGGGGGGGACGCAGCGCCCAAGCCGGAGGGTGCTGGTGGCTGCGGTTCCTCTGGATGGTGTTAAAAAAAGGGTTTCCAAAATATTTCGGATGTTCCCAACGCCCGGGGTGCCCAGGTTCCTGAGAAACCCCCCAAAGGGGCTACGACAGACCCCGGTGCCGTGTCCCCAGCGGCGTGGGCTCGGTGGGACCCCAGTGGGACCCCTCGTCCGAGCCTGGGTAACCGTCTGCCGGCTCGCCAAGCACCAGCCCTCCCGTTAATAACTCGCTTCGTCATTAAAGCATCAGCAAATCCACCCCCGCGCCTGCCCGAGCCGGGGATACGGCACTAATCATGTTTACTGCAGAGCCGTAGTGTTGTGTTTGCAGCCGCTGCGCCCGTCACGGCCCGCCAGGGACTTTCCCCCTAACGAAAAAACCAGCGGGCGCTCAATAATTGAGGCTTATTTATGGAAGGGAAGCGGTTAGCAGCGGGAGCGTAGAGCTGTCGTTGCTAAAATAGGCCGCGGAAAAGCGAAAAGCTGGGCTTCAATCCCTCGTCCCGCTGCCCCCGGGACCCTCCGCCTGCTCCCCAGGCTTTATTATCCACCGGCAACCGGCGATGCTGTGCTGGACGCGTTTGTCGGCCCCTCGCCAGAGATAATTGATGGGTTGGGGGTCTTCCCCGGGGCCAAATTGCTGCTGTTGGAAGAACCTGTCTATTAGCTTGCTCGTAGCATCCTCTGTTCCTCGCCGGGTGAGGACCAGCAGCAGGCAGCAGGGCACAACCCTCCTTAGAGATATCTGCTCTATAATATATTTAGGTATCTATAACGTATAGAGAAATCTTAGCTATAATATATATGTTAGCTATAAAATATAGAAATCTTAGCTATAATATATACATATTAACTGTAAGATAGAGAAATCCTAGCTATAATATATACATACTAGCTATAAAATATAGAAATCTTAGCTATAATATATACATATTAGCTATAATATAGAGAAATCTTAGCTATAATATATACATATTAGCTATAATATAGAGAAATCTTAGCCATAATATATACATATTAGCTATAATATATATAGATTCCTGTAATATAGAGAGATACATTATATATCTTACAGCTATACATACCCAGTGAAACGCTGAAACCCCAGGGCAGGTTTGAGGGGTGCTGGGGGTATGGCTGAACACCCCCCCAGCTGCGTAGCAAAGATAACAGGGACCTCTGAGAATCTGGGGGGGGTGAGAGACCCCCCCCAAAATCTCCTGTCAGCCCCCCCCCCCGCCAGCTGGGGCTCCTCTACCCACAGCCCTGGGGCAGCCTGGCCCCGGGCTGGGGCTGAGATTCCCACTTTAATATTTAATGTGAGATTAAAGATAAATCTAGGGGGATTTTTTTTTTTTTTAATTTTATTTTATTCCAGTGTATCACAAAATGAGCTATGAATAAAACTTAACTTGTGCAGAAGAGGATTTATTTATGAGTTTCAGCTGAAATTTGCTCCGCGAGGGCCCGGAGCAGGCAGGCAGGAATACAGATGAGATCCCGCTTCCCGCAGGCGAAGCCGGCAGCTGGGGAAGCTGGAGGTATAAATTTTACCTCCCATATCCCAGGTCTGTGCCTGCATTTCTTTTTTTTTTAAATTTATTTTATCTTATTTGGATTATTCCGGCGATATTTACTCTCCAAGGAAATTAATCTTCGGGGGCTCCTCGCAGATGCTCACGCTCCATGTGAGGCTCCCGGCTCCGATTTGGCAAATACAAACCCCATTTCAGCAGAGGGGATGATGCCAGGGACAAAGCATGGATGTAAAAAACTCCCGCCCTCCCCAAATCAGGAAAACCAATTTCCCTTCATCTTTAATTAATTAGTTCATGCTAATGAAAGCATCACATTTCCATGACGACCTGGGATTCCAGAGCCCAGCCCAGTACCGCAGCAATAGTTGGAAATTAAACCGATAAATAATAGATGCTCACCATTAATGAACTAATTTAAAATGGGGATTTTAATTTTTTTTTTTTTTTTTAATTCACAACTTTTTCTGCTCACAGCAAAGCTATTAGCACTTGCCTGGAAGCAGAATTAAGTCAGTGAACAGTAATCGATTCCTTTTATTAGCAAATTGAGAGGCACTTTAATATTTATCAGTTTATTGTTAAGAAATCACCTGGGAGGAAAATGCCCCCCCCCCCCGCAAAACTCCACTTCAAATCCCACGCAAACTTTCCAGAATTAAATTTATTAGGGCTATAAATTTATAATGGCTTAACTCGCTACACAGATGGAATATATATTGCTAATGTAATTTTCCAAACCAGTGATGAGTGCGTCTGAGAGATTTATTTTTTTTTTTAATGGCAAAGTAATACAGACTAGTACATCGCACAATGGCAAAATATATTAAATATGTATATGAAACGTCAGGAAAAAAAAAATAGGGTGATGATCGGCCCGTGCTCTGTTACACCCCGGGGCAGTGGCTGAGGTGCTCGGTGCAAGGTGGGGACAAACCCAACCGGGATTTCACCTTGTTCGGAGGATAACGCCAGCGGCCGGAGACCGGGATGTGCCTGGGATGCTCAGCAAGGTGCATCTGCTCCCAAAGGCAGCACCTCCTTCCTAAGCCACCTCCCTCCTCCAGCAGCTGCAGCCCAAAAGGACCCGTTATGCCAAAGAGCTTATTTAAACGAGGGTAATTGAAGGCTCTGGTGTGTCTAAATGAGCTGGGCTGCTTTTGCCTCCTCCGGGGGGGTGGGAGCCTGTGGAGCACGCATGAGCGGCTCTGGAAGAAAAATGAAGGGGGAAAAAAAAAAAAAATATAAAAAGACAAATGGGGTCTAATTGGCATAATGGGGTCTAATTTGTTTTCAAAAGCCGCCTCTCTCCTGACCCAGGGAATTGGCATTGCATGAAAAATACCTGCAGCATGCGAATGAGCCGGCTTCTCGGCAGCTTTATGGATCCCACCTGACACAAGCCCCTCGTTAAATCAAAACAGAGATAGCGCAAGAATTAAACTGTCAGGATAACGCATGCCGATATTTGCCGGGTAGCGGCAGCGCCCGCAACCGGGTCCTGCTCCGGGTGGGATTGATGTGCTGGGGCAGGGTGTTATCCCTCACCTCCCACCCTCCCGGGGCAGAGAGGGACGGGGCGGGGGGGTAAATGCCCCCAGACTCCCTTTTCCATCAGCAACTCCATCCGCAGCCGCTTGCTGAGCGGAGAATTACTGCTGGCTGCGATAACCGCCTCGGACCATCACTTATTACCTAATCCACATTATCTAATCCTTCGTTCGCCCGGCTTCTGCCCCTGGGACATGTGGGGGACATAGGGGTTCTTGGGGGTCCCATGGGGGTGTAGGGAGGGCCCCCAGGGTCCGGGGCCCTTCGGATGAAGCGGGGGAAGTGATAATTCCCAGCTCACGGAGAAAATAAAAGCGCGTCTGCAGCCTGCCGGGGCACGCGGAGGGGATGCTGGGCTGGCACCGGTTCTGCCGTGCTTCATGCCGAGTCCTCTCCCAGGGAAGACAAATCCCGTTCGTTAATCAAAGCACGGGTCCTGGGGGGAAATTAAGGACTTTAAATCATTCGTCCCTTCTGATGGGACCAGGCTTCAGCATCACCGCCCTCCGGTGCTGGTCACCCAACGGCACCCGCAGGCGTGAGGTTGGGTGCTAGGGCATGGCCAGCTGCTCCCTAAAATATCCGTGGGGAGCAAATCCCCAGCTCCACTCGCTCCATCCATCCATCCATCCATCCATCCATCCATCCATCCCAGCAGAGCCCAGCACCCTGCTGAGCACCCCAGCCCAGGTGGGGCAGGATGAGCCTATATTAGGAGCTCTGCCAGCAGCAGCTGCCCGTGGTAGGGCTCAGGGGCAAACGATTCCTGCCCGTGCCTCAATCCATCTCCTCCTTCCAGAAGATGCAGCCAGGCGACAGCAGCTCTCGCCCGTTCAAGCAGAGGAAAAGCCTCGGTACGTTACTGGGGATAAGGGGAGCAGCGGAGCAGGGACGCGGTGATGGGCTGCACTGCGCTTGTTGCTCTTTCTTTTCTCTTCCGCAGCTACCAGGATGCACGAAGTGACAGAGATACGGATAAAATATCCCAACAAGATCCCGGTAAGGGCTGCACCCCGCTTTCTTTGTGGCCACTGATGCTGAAAGGCGAGCTGTGAGAGTCTTTGCTAAAGGCTTTACGGCTCCATTTTTTGCTTTTCTGGGTACCCCTGCCAGAGCGGTCCCAAAGCCTCCCAGTCCCTGCCTCCCTGCTCCAGCGTCTTCTCCCCGCTGCAGGTGGTTGTGGAACGCTACCAGAAGGAGAAGACCTTGCCCCCCTTGAACAGGACCAAGTTTCTGGTGTCCCAGGACCTGCCCCTGTCCCAGTTTGCTGTCACCCTGCGGTAAGTGGCTAATGATACAGAGGGTCCCCAGGCTTGCTTGGGGCAAGCGGTGGGGGGGTCTGCAGCCCCAGACCAGGGCAAAAGCCCAGTCTAGATGCAGCTAGTCCTGGGAAACAGCTTTTTGGCTGCTCAACTGGGCAACTGTTTAGATTTAGCCTAACACAATTAGCCTTTGTAATTAGCAAAGAGGATTTGATTGCCAATGCATGGGGTGCCTCACGGCAGGATTCCTCCACCCTTGCTGGGATAAAAGGTGACAATTAGCTCTTTTCCTGGGGACCTGCAGCACAGGTGAGTCACTAATTGGGGGTAGGTGATTAGCAGCCCTGCAAACAAGCAGCACTGTTGCAGCTGATTTGAAACCTTTGTGCTCTGGGCTCTGCTCAAAATCCCTCCCGAGGACCAACATCTCCTGGCAGCACAGTTCAGGATGGATGGAGGTGAGAGCTTGTGGCTGGGGTTCAGCCCTTACAGATGTTTTGGGGAGCAGCTGGCCGTGCCCTAGCCCCCACCTTTGTACCTGTGGGTGCTGGTGGGTGGCTGGCACCCAGGGGAGGTGATGGTGAAGCTTGGACCCTTTAGGAGGAACCACTAAATATCTGAGCCAGCACAGTGTTCCCACAAACGGAGCCTCCCCGAATGCCACGTTGCTTGCACGCTGCCTTCGTCTTCCTCTCGGCAGGACGCGGCTCTGCCTGACCTCCTCCCAGACCTTCTACCTGCTGGTGAACAACAAAGGGTTGCCGAACATGGCCGTCACCATGCAGGAGCTGTACCGGGACAACAAGGATGAGGATGGCTTTCTCTACCTGACCTACGCCTCGCAGGAGATGTTCGGCAGCTCTTCCTCCGGCAAGCCAGCGGCTGCTTGACCCCAAACCACCTGCCACCACCGTGTCCTCGTGGCTGCTCGTCTCGGGGCTCCCAACGCTGGTGAGATCGGGGATGTATCTCTCCAAACTTGGCTTAAAATCGGTGGGGAGCCCCAAATTGTGGCTGGACCAAACCTTGCCTTCTCTCTGGCTGCAGTTTGACAGGCTCAGCCTTGTAATGGTCTTAAAAACTCCACTCGATGCCTCCTTAATCTTGTGGCTTTAAATACAAATGATTCTCCTGCCACAGCAGAAGATGGTGCTGGTTTACTCTGATCCACAGGAAGGTTATTTTTCTAACTGGCTCTTCTGAAGGGCTTTACAACCTGTCATCCCTGTTCAGAAAACTTAGGCTCCTTCTAAATGCCTCTCCTAATAGGATCGGGTATGGGGAGTTTCACGGTTTGTGCAGGTTTTTGTTAAGCTGCGTGTCCATTCTAGCTGCCGCTCGAGCGTCTGTGCTCTTGAGATGTGGAATAAAGAAAATTGGACTGGTGCTTCTGGTCATCCAAACTGCAGCTCGTCCCTCGGCTGTGAAGCCAGCCTTAAACTCGGGGCTTTGTCCCTGGCTTTGCTGGGCTGCCAGTAGCTGAGCTGGGGGAGCGAGAGCGAAGAGGGGAAAGGACTTTGCTCCCCCCATTGCAAAAGCAGCCTGGGAGAGACCCTCCTGCAGAAAAGCAGCTCCCCATCTCGCTCCCCTCTGCGGAATAAGGGGGGGTTTGATCCCCTCCACCTCAAACCAGCACCCTAAGGACGGGGCACGTAGCTAAAACCCGCAGCAGGGATTAGCTGAGCTCAAATTGTAGTGCTGTGCTGTGAGTCAGACATAAATGCTTCCTGCCACTGATACTGCAAAACACCTCTTAAATATTTAAGGCTTCCCTTGCCATAAAATGCATTGTCACACTGGGTGAATATTTCATGCACGTTTCATGTTAAAATGTTAATAAATAAGCTCTAAAATTAGCTGCCACGACAGCAGGAGCTGGGTCCTTGATGCGCTGCTGGGGGGGGGGGAGTTGGGATGAGTCCCTCTCCTGTACTGGGATGAAACTGGGGAGCGGGGGTCTATACTGTGCCCCCCACCCCGACTGGCTGCACCCCCAAACTGTGCAGCAGCAGGTTTCTTCCTGAGGCTTCAGGCTGGCTCAAGGCTAAGCTGGGGTGCCAGAGGTATTTTTTGGGGGGGGGGGGGATGACAGCTCCGTGCCAGTCGGTAGCTGGAGGTAAGGGGTGAGCCGTAGCGATGGAGGAGCCTGGCTTGGCATTTTGGGGGGGCTTGTGGTGGCTGATGTGGCTTTGGGCTGCTGGCAGGGGAAAAACCAGGCAGAGCTGTCCCTGCCTGGACCAGGCAGGAGCACGGGGAGCAGCTGGAAATACTCGTAGCTGCCTGGCACGAAGCTGCAACCCTTAAAGCAAAGAGCAGAGCAGGGCTGGGACAGAGCGTAGAGGATCCGCAGGCCTGATTTCCCCAAGGAAAGGAGCTCAAAAAAAGTATTTACTGTGCTGCAGGGGATGTCTGTGCCCATGGAGGGGGGAGAGTGCTGCTGCTTGCCCCATCCCCTTCACCCGGGCTCCATCACCTCCAGCTTTTTTCCCCGTCTTATCCCAACCACAGCGTTTACCTCTGCAACTGCTGGAGCTTCCCAGGCAGATGTTTGGAGGCAGCGCTCATTTCCCCGAACAGACACCTTCCTGCTTGGGGTTGTGGGTTTTTTTTAACAAACGTATATTTAACTTGTCAGTTTGCAGCTGATCCGCTTATACCTAAACTCATCTCTCTCCCTGTTGAATAGGGAAGGGGCTGGCACGCCTCACAGTGTTTGCACACACACACACGCAGCCTCCACGCTCGTACTACCTCTAGGCATCCTGTAATTAAAACCGTGAGCTCTGTGGGGCAAGGACTCTGTTTTATGTGTGTATATTATTTATTAGGGTCCCTGCAGTCCATAGAGCTGGCTCTGAGCAGCCTGGATGTTCAATCCCCTTCCATGCTGAATTGCCTTTATGCATGCATGTGTGCATACATTATTTTTCCATGAGCATCCCTCGGATACCTGAAAACTGCCTGGAAGCCCTCAGGCTACAAGCAAAACAGAGAAGCAACATGCGTTGTACGGAGGGGGCTGGGGGAGACCTCCCTCAATCCATCCTCTCCTGGCCAAAGCTCATGTCAGAGCAGGATGGATGGGGCTGGTATTTGTTAGATGAAAGCGTATTTTTCACTAGCACTGGAGAATTGCTTCCCAGAAAGCTTCTGCATTCAAAAGGAGGGGGCTGAAAGCAAGGAGAGCCTGACTAGGCTTGCAGCCATGCTCCCCCTGAAAGCTTTCACGGCTCAGAGCATCACCTCTGCACCAGACGCGTGCAACCTGGAGAAGGATGGAGTGGCTTGTCCTGCCGGAAAAAAAAAAATATCTCAATTACAGGTTGAATTAATGCTGAAGGCTCCCAGAGGTGTAAGATGTGGCACCTTATGGGTTCAGAGGAGGTTCAACTCCTTCATTAGCTGGCAGTGAGAAATAACCTGTGAAACAAAGGGGTCTGGAGCAGAGAGGGGTTAAAAAGGGGGAAGTGCAGCCCAGGAAAGCCCTGATCTCTGGTGGTAAAGAGCTTTTCTCACCTTTTTTTTTTTTTCCTCACCTTTTCTCCCAATCCGCTTTCCTGCCCTTTTCCCACTTCCCCTCATCACAGGGAAGGAGGGGAAGCCCAAAAAGCTGTTTCCTTGCAGACATCAGAGTTTCCTCCATGAAGGTGAAGCCGATGGGGAAGGCTGCACTCAAGCACGAAGCTGGAGGGTTTCCCATCACCCAGCCCAGAACAGAGGGGCCAAGGACCCATGTGGGCATCGGCAAAGCCCGGTGAAAGCCCTGAGGTGCTCTGGAAGGCAGCTGGGCTTTTGCCGAGCTTTGCCGAAGCCCGCAAAGGGTCCTGCTGCCTTCCAGCGTCGTTGCTGAACCAATTCTGAAGACTTGGAATCTTCAGCAAAGCCGGGCAAAAGTAAAAATGCACCAGGCTCCTGGGAGGGATGAAGCTAGCTTAGGGAATGTGAGACTTGGCTTTTTCCCCACCCCAAATCCCCCTGCAGAAGCGGCTGGGGGAAGGTGCCCTCAAAGCCCTTCTCCCCTGGGCAGGTTTTCCCAGGAAAAATGTATTTTTAGGGACAGTGAGAGACAGCAGCCGAGCTGCCCCGTGGATTGGGGGGGGTGTGGGGATGCTGGCAGGAGCCTTTGCTGCTGCATCCTGCAGCCAGGCAGGGCACATCAGTGCAGATTGCTGGAGAACTTGGGTCTATCATCCTCAGGATCCCACTTTTGCAAAGCAAGACCAGTCCTGCCTTGTCCCCTGGATCATAAACTCCTTGCAGCTTGGTCCAGGTACCAGCACGGTGCTCTGTGACACCAGTAACCAGGGCTCTGCTGCTGCCCAGCCAACATGAAGATCATGCCCAGATGCTGAATTACTGCTCGATGAACAGAACGTGCCGCAGAACCACACATTCCCTGGGCTTGACAGACTGGGAGCATCTCTCTCCCCCCCATCCAGATGCGGGGATGCCGAAGGATGGTCTTCACGTGTTTCATTTCTTCCTCTAAATCAGTTAAAAATAAAATAAATGCCAGCCGGCATTTTACGGGATGCCGATGGACTTTTTGCTGGTTCATTTATTTTGCTAAATGCCATTTGTAATCGCAAGCAGCCTATACTAGTACAAATATAATTACATATTTATTGCCAATATAATTCTGAGTTAATTATACAGCAACTAATTTTCTCAGCAGGGGCTTGCAATATTTGGGTGTAAAGGAGACAGCTGTAATTCTGAGCACTTTCCTCCCCCGTTTCTTTAACACACTGTGCAATGTTGCTCCTTTACTCTCTAGAGGCACCAAAGGGGACCAGCCAACGTGCGGAAGCAGGCGCAGAAGTCGTCTTCTTTCCAGATGCTGCAGAGCACTGAGATTTCCTGACGTGCACTGCTGGACAGGATTTCACCTCCTCGCTCCTCATTAAGATTCCCTTCACAGCCGTTTTGTGTGTTCATTAGTGGGTAAATAGCTATTGTTGGACTCTTTATCAGTTGGAAGAATTGCCATGCCTTTGTTTTTTAAATTGTTCTTTCATTTCTGAAGATGCTGTTTGTGTGGGAAACACTGCTCAACACACTGGCTCCTGATTATACTCAGTTCCTTTTGTCTAGCCCTTGAATAGATGTTTTCCATGAAAGCCATAATAATGAAGTCATCTCCAGATTGAGGTGATTAAGCCCTCACTTCCTCTGGCTGCTTTTTGTCCCCAGACGAAATTTTGTGGCTTGTCACATGAAGTGTCCGGCTTTTATTTTGTTCTGGTTTTGCTTCTCCTGCACCTGCAGGCTTCACGACTATCACTTGGATCCTATGTGATGATGAAGAAGGTACCTAAACGGTTTCAACTCTTTCCTTCCTGGTGTCAGGTCCTTCGTGAGGTGCTCTTATGCTATCCATCTCCCTCAAAACCTTCCCCTGCCATTGCAATGGTTTTTCTGCACCTTGTTGCTAGAGTTGGGGTTTGGGCAGTCCTGGTCGGTGCATTAAAATAGCCCCAAATGGCAAACAAGACGTTGGCTTGCTCAAGGTGCTTCCTGAGCTTGCAAGTTCAGGAGTTCTTGGACGTCAACGGAGCCCAAGCCCAGGCGATGCAGGCAGCAGGACTTTACCCCCAGCATCCCCAGGCAGGAGACAGCCCACGCTTTGCCCTCACTGAGCCCAGTCGGGTGCTACGAGCATCAGCCCGCCGGCCAGCGATGCTGAGGAAGGCACGCAGGTCAAGCCCACGTGCCACCTTGCAGCATGACACAGCTAATAAAGGCGTATTTTTAAGCCGTTTAGGGGCAGGTACCCAGCTGCTGCCCTTCAAAGGGTCCAACTATTTCCATAAACGGCAGCCAGACCAGCAGAGCCCCTTTGCCTTGGTCTATGAGCCCAGCCTTGATGTTTTCTCCTCTTCAGAGCCATTTGTTCACCCGTTATTTATCGTGGGATCCCCCAAGGCTGTTTAATTTCAGAGCTAAATCCAGGTTGACCCAGCAGCAGTGCCTGCATTCCTCCTCTTCTCATTACTTGATATTAAAAGTGATTTCACTTGCAGTCACATCTCACACTATTTATAACCCACAAGAGGGAATATTTTTATAGCAGAACAGGTACTCGGAGGCTCTGACTCCAGATGGGCTGCTCTGCCTGAGCCTGCACCAGGACCAGGCGGGTCTGGGATCACCATGCCCCAGAGCATCCCCCCCAGGAGAGTCCAGCCAGGTGAGCACCATTGCTGGAAAGGGACTTGCCTTTAAACCCTGAGGGTCTCGGAGCAAGCACAGGCACTTGCGTGCACCCACATATCCCCAGGACCCCCCTACCCACCCACCCAGGCTTGCCCACCCTGCAACCGCATCCCTGCAGCACTGAAAAGGCAGGATTTTGTTTTGGCTGGTGCTGGTTCCCTGGTCGAATGAGTAAGGAACAGCTTGGGAATGACTCACCTTCCCTATCAGGCAATTAGCACCAGATTTGCAGCTAATGAGCTCTCCTGTCTCTCACCGGGCAGAGGTAAGATACATATTTAAAGAGATCATGGAAATAAAGCACTAATGCCGGCCACATCATAGGTTATTTTTAAAACAGAGCTTAATTATCTGGACGGACAGTGCCGGGATGAACGGAGCTGGGTGCCCAGGAGCCAGCAGGACCCACGCGCACTCCCAGCATCATCCCTCGGCTCCAGGGAGGAGCGGGACTAACAGTGGCCGGAGCAGACGAGAGACCCAGCTGAAGATATCAGCTCCTCCAAAAGCATCTCGGTGCCTACGTCGAGCTCCGCTGATCGGCAGAGAGATGGTGTCCAAGAGCTGTCGGTGCAATCCGTTCATCAGATGAAGTTTCCTAATCGACGCTCGTTATGAATAAAAGCCTTCTAGGAATCCAGCATCATCTCTGGCTGGTTTATTAATGACTAACAGCAGGCTGCCTTTCAAAATAAAGGCTTTAGATGTGATTTGGGGGTGAGGGGGGGGGATGCACCCTCTCAACTCACTGGTTATTTTGCTGCTAAAAGTGAGAAATGAGAGAGAGGTGAGAAAGTAAGCTGCAGCACAGGAGGGCGTAGCAGAGGGGGACCAGCTCCATATTGCTCCGTTAACGCTGCTGCTAATTGCGTTCCTGCTGTTCGGCGCAACAGCAGCCAAAAAAAAATAAAATTAAAGAATTGCTCTTTCAATCTGCAATCCCAGGCAGCGAACCGCAGCCGATTAAGGAGGATTCAGAGAGTGCCAAAGCCTTCGCGATATCATTGAGCCTGGGATGGGGCCACGGAGCAATCCCAGCAGAAAAGAGTGGAAACGAGCAGTGGGAAGCAGGTTGGAAGCAAGGACAGTTGAGAACGATGACCGCGGAGAAGGGTAGATGGGGACAGCATGGGAAGGAGTCAGGGAGGAGGAATGAGAAGAGGCTAGGCTTGCGTTGAGCTGCCCTGAGATCCGGCTTTGTCCGTCCATCCCTCCGCTCTGCACCCACCCGTAGCACCGTGGAGGAGGACCTGGAGGACAGCTCAAGCTGTCCTGCTGCCCGGCCGGGCAATACGAGGAGGACAAAGCTGGCAGCAGAGGGGAAGGACGTTTCTCTGGCTGCAAACCTCCATCGGGTTTATCCCTCGCTTTGCCTGAACCCCTCAGCCCTGCAGACGCCATCGGTCTCACCCTCAGCGTCCTTCACATCCGTGGGGACCCCCTTCACCGCACACCAAACCTTGGCCTCTTGATTAAAAAGTTTGAAGCCAGCACCACACAAGATCTCTGCGGAGGCCGGATAGGATCATTGACAGTGAGGACTGTAAATCATCTGCTAGCTTCTACATCAAGTCCTGTTAAACCAGGACTGCGCAAGGACCTGCTCGAGGCGTAGCCCGTCCAAAAGGAGACCACAGGCTTGTTTAAGGAAGGAGTAAGGTCCCAGGTCCTCTTGAGGACACTCACATAAGCTCGGCGGATCGTCTGGAAGTGCCGGTTTCTCTCCACTGATGCGCAGGCAGCTCCAACGCAGCACAGTGAGACAAACCCCGGCTGGAAGAGTGTCTCCGTCTGCTCCTCGGATGGTCTCTGGTGTCTCTGGATAACGCTCATCCGGCGAGCAGCCCCCAAACAACCAATATGCAAAGCCGCATCCTTGAGCGGGACCCGATCGGTGGCAGATGTGTCTGCTTGGCCTGAAAGTGTTCTCCTTCGCCACAAGCTCCTGGCAAAGAGGAGCAGAAGCTTCCGTGAAGATAAAAGGTAGCAAGAGCAGACAGACACGGTCCTAGGAAAGACGTCCCAGCAGCAAGGATGCTCCAGAAGAGAGGAAGTTGGAGAGGAAGAGGAGCGAACTATTTCATCCCAACGATCACGACACTGCCTGACCCCCCCCCCATTTCTCCACTGCACGTTCAGTTCTTAGCCTTGTGTGTCACAGAAGATGTAAACCCCACCTGGCCCTGAAGCTTTCAAGTAATTCCCAGGTTTCCCTGTCCATCCCCAGAAATCATCAGAGCTGCTTTGTTCAAATTAAGATTTCGCCAAGGGCCACAACCTGGCTTCTGCTTTGCAAATTTAGAACTGCTGGAGAAGGATAAAAAAAAGATCCTTTTTTGCCAGCAAGTGCTCTTGGTGGGAAGCCTTGATGTCTGGGTAATTTTGTTATCCATGCACGAGGGGCCCCTTCCTTCTGCTCTGGCTCTTTCAGCACTCTGCATAATAAATAAGCAGAAAGAAGGAAAGAATTTTTACCCCCTTCATTGAGTCGAAAACTACTGAGACTCAGATGCCTCCACTGAACAGCACAAAGCAAGGAGGGAAGGGGATTCCCTACCAAATAACCCACTAGAGAAGCTGGGTAGGGAGGAATGGACTATTACTCCCAAAACAGCCTGGGGATTACAAATCCTACCGGCGTCTTCTCTGAAAGCAACATGGTTCTCCACCCCTGCCTCGAACATCAGGATCTACAACCAAAGCACCAAAAGCAACTTGATCTAGTTGAAGACGTCCCTGCTTATTGCAGGGGGGTTGGACTAGATGACCTTTAAAGGTCCCTTCCAACCCAAACTCTTCTATGATTCTAAGATAAACCATCCCCTTGCACAACAGCTCTCCCTCCCAAGAGGAGATGTGAGGAAGCAGAAGCCTCATAAGCAACGTTACTCCTGCCCAGATCCAGCCAACGGGTAAATCCATCTACCAACTCAACTGAGGGAGCTGCTGGATTAATGGAGAAGGAAGATCATGACTTTTTTAACCCCATCTACGCATTTGTTGTTGTCAATGTCATCAGATCGTGAACCAGACCAATGGCCCAAGTTGAAAACACGCCTCTGGCATTCCTGAAAAGTCATTAAATTCACACAACAGCAGGGGACAGGCAAAGACACCAAGACACCTGCCTAAATTCAAAGCCACGCTGCTTTTGCCCAGCCAGGGCCTCATCCTGACGGAGCGAGCGCACTCATTCTGCATTAGCAGCACATTCCCTGGAAGTAATAAAAGCCCCTCAGGTCATTAATATGGAAATGTATTCCTGCTCCACGGCAGCGAGATGTTTGCGCAGATTGGAAGCAGCTTGCCGAGATTTGCTTCTGAATGTGTGGACATTAAAGCCTCCCATTACAATGTTGATGATTTCTTCCCTTTTGATGAATAGCCTGCCATAAATAGACTCTGATTAATTGCGGCTGCACTTGGAGGGCTGGAAATGCATCATTTGCTGCTATGGATTGGGATAATGGTCATCATCTGCCTTTGAGTGCCATTCAGCAGGAGAGGGCCTCGGCTCTGCCTGCGAAGCCAGGTGGCTGGTTTCAAGTTTTTGCGCCAAACAGAGTCCTGTTCGCACACGCAGCTCCAAATAAAGGGCTCGGGTGCCTCGCCGCAGGCTCGCTGCGAGCTCTTTCTTATTTATCATCTCCAACAAGGGGCAGAAGAGCTGGTAGGAAGCAGAGATGGGCCCAGCATCCTAACGGGACTGGTGGGTTTAGAGATCCGAGTGGCAGAGAGGAACGAGACGTGCACAAAATCACCCCACACGCGGTTTGCCGGAGCCGCGCACCCATCCTCACACGCCTGAACACGCAGAAGTACCCGGGCCAACTCATGCAAAAGGCACGGCACCCCGCCATGTCGAAGCCCTGGATCCTCCGGCTGTGGACCTTTGGATATCCTTGAGCATCGCATCCTCGTGATACCCAAGCGTTGCAACCAAAATCCCCATCACCTTCCTGTATTGCACAGAATAGATAAATAATATATATAAAATATGTATAATATATACAAGTATATATTTATGTATGTAAATATAGATAAATATACATAATAAATAAAAAATAGAGAAATAGTGCCCAAACGTTTGAGCATGTTGGCAAGCTGCTGAGCCCTCCCTGAGCACAGGCAGGGCAGGCAGAGGAGGCAACGGCTGCGCAGGGCCCCCCAGCTCTCCGCAGCATCAGCAGCAGCATGGATGCTCGGGGAGTTGCCATGGAAACCTCAGAGTCTTGGGATGCAGCTGAGCATCAGCAAGGGTTACAACCGGGGCGGGATGGTGCAGGCAGGTGTAGGCAGCTCCCTGCCAGGCTGGGCTGGGTGGTAAGGGGGTTCGGAGGGCTGCGTCCCTCTGCTCAAGAGGGACCCTGGCACCTTTGCTCCCAGCCAGTTGGGGGAAAACCATTCCCCTCCTCGCCCACCCTCACCCCCGCCCCGGGGGTTTATTTACTCCTCGCTTGTTAAGGGGGCTGAAACGCCCTGCGCTAATTTTGTGGGATTTGCGTCTTAATAACACCTCCGCATCCCTGGGAAGCTGTGCCAGGTCGCCGTAAAAATGCTGACGGTGCCAGACCGGGTTACGAGCCCCGAGGGTGGGGGGACCCATAGGGCAGAAACCCACAGCAAGGCATTGGGGGGGGGACACGGGGACACACGCACGCAGAAAGAAGTAATAGGATTTTCAAGCTCTACTGGCTGAGTGGAGGCAAACAAGGTCTCGGTGACTAAAGCACATAAGTACATTATGGCAAGGCAGCTCTGCTGTCAGGACAGAAGGGAAGGAGAGCAGAAGAGAGCAACGGGAGGGCTGAACACCCACGGAGACATGGGGTGGCGTGGGGCTGGGACCGGCAACACGACCCAAAGATCTCGAGCAGCTGAGCATCCCCCACGTGTCAGATACAGCTAGTGTATCAACCCATCCCAACAGCATTGATGCAAGCCTGAGCTAGCTAAAGCATCACTTGCGATTCATTTTGGGGACGGAAACAGAGGAGAAGTGGATTGCCAACCAGAGAAGCAGCAGTGGATGCGAACAACCCCGGATGATGCCTGCATCCGAGAGCCACGAAGCACATCTAGGCAGAAAGCCCTGCTCCAACAGCCCCGTTCATCACCCAGCCGCTATTAATCCAAGCAAGGAAAAAGCCAGCCCTGCCACACCGGGTTTGCTGGAGCAAAAGCAGCTGAGGGAAAGTTCCCGCTGCTCATCTCTGAAAGATGAGAAGCAGAGGGTTTAAACGGCTCCTTATTTATCTCCCCAAAGGCCAGCAAGGTGCAAACCTCCAGGCGGTTTCACGGACTTCAAAGCCAGCGGATACCGTCACATGTCCCTGCTCCAGCACAGACCCAGCGCAATTACCCAGCCAGTCTCATCAACAGCCACCGGCTGAGCTAGGATGGATATTTGAGAAGGAAACACGCAGCTGCTAAGGCATGGAAGACCCACCTTGCCCTTTGGTCAGCTATTTCTATGGTTCATTACTCCTATGATCTAAAAAAATAATTAAAAATTAAAAAATATTCACCCCTTACTTCTGGTCTCAGTTTGTCTAACATCAGACTGGGGGGCACATCCCTTATTAACTGGTCCAGCACCCCATGCAAACCATCTCTACATCGCATTTCTCTTGCTTAAGCTTCCAGTCCTTCCTTCTCACCCTGGCTTTTCTCTACTGGACTCAAGAGACGTGGGGACTCCTCACAGAAGGATTTCACACCAGGCAGAGAGGCAGGAGGAGTCTCCAACCCCCCCAAAAAAGAGAAAGTTCCTTCTCAGTGTGTTTTTTCATTGCTGTAGATTTTGAAATATTTGTTTGAAGGTAGCAGGTTTAATGGGCCAACTGAAAACCATAAAACCAGGCACTAATTGGCTCAGTGAAAAGCGAAACAGGCTGAGCTCCGACTCTGGACGTTCTGCAGCTCCCATCACTCTTGTCAAGTCGCTGGGGCCGATGAGGAAGTGTAATGTGCAGAGCAAGCGGTGATTAATCACTACAGCCGGTGCTTTAAGTGTAAGGAAAAATAAGCAAACAACCCACCAGGAAAAATCTGCTGGAAGCTGGAAAAATTTATAACTTATCCGTCACGAAGAGGACCGTGTTGTTCCGCGCTGCAGAGGGGAAGAGCAGCAGGCAGCTCCTTTCCTGGACACCTCCAAGCTGGTCCCGCATCCCAGAGCTGTTTCCCTGCTGATGCTTCGCCTGCCGCAGCTGGCTCGCTTCCAGGAGGGAACTCGGAGCAGCTCCCGTCAGGGATAGGACACGGGGACAGGGACCAGCAGAGCCCAGCTGGTGCCTGTGCCCGAACCGTACGGAAGCCAGACCTTCAGGACAGCATCCACCTTTCGTAAGAAGGAGGTTTAATTCAGGCAGCCGAGCCCTTCCTTCGCTCCGGCACGAGCAGCCTGGCGCGCCGGCTCTGCTCCGCAAGAACCCAGCACGGGAGCCAGGCACCACATGCCCTTCTTCCCTGGCCTCCCCTCCATCCCAGCGCCTTCCTCCTCCATCCCAGTGCCTTTCTCCTCCATCCCAGCACCTTCCCTCTCCATCTCAGCACCTTCCTCCTCCATCCCAGTGCCTTCCCACTCCATCCCAGTGCCTTTCTCCTCCATCCCAGCACCTTCCCACTCCATCCCAGTGCCTTTCTCCTCCATCCCAGCACCTTCCTCCTCCATCCCAGTGCCTTCCCACTCCATCCCAGTGCCTTCCCCCTCCATTCCAGTGCTGCCTTCCCACTCCATCCCAGTGCCTTCCTCCTCCATCCCAGCGCCTTCCCCCTCCATTCCAGTGCTGCCTTCCCACTCCATCCCAGTGCCTTCCTCCTCCATCCCAGCGCCTTCCCTCTCCATCCCAGCGCCTTCCCTCTCCATTCCAGTGCCTTTCCCCTCCATCCCAGCACCTTCCCCCTCCATCCCAGTACCTTCCTCCTCCATCCCAGTGCCTTCCTCCTCCATCCCAGTTCCTTGCCCCTACCTCCCAGCACAAGCACTGGGTCCTGCCGTACCTGGGAGCCAAGTTTCCAACACCAGGAAAGGAAATTCCCTCGGATGGGCAGCCAGAGCTGCCTGGCAGCAGCAGGCTTTACCTCGGCACTGCCACGGGATTTACCAGCACCATAGCCAGACAGGCCTGTCCCAGCACCTCTCCCATTCGGTAACAGCCTCCACCAGTGTGGAGTTGGGGCTTGATGGCAGGAAAAGGGCTGGAGATGGAAGCCATCCCCAGCAGGTGAGATTCAAGCCTGGCTGAAGGCAGCACAGAGCCCGTGAGGGGTGTACGCCTGCTGCCCTTCCTTTTTCCACCACTAAAGCAACCAGGGGTTGGATCAGAAGAATTAGGGTAATGATCACTCATCAGTATTTCCCCGCTCATGTCCCATTGGAAGCAGAACTACATACAGAAAGGCAGCTGCTTTAAAATAATACTAATACTAATAATAAACCAACATTTAAAAGCAAAGTTGGCAAGTTTTGTGACCTAGCAAGAACAAAAGGCACTTTATAATCACCCATGGGGGCTGTTGTCAGGACAAGGACTGCCAACCCACGAGCCAGACATGCCCGAGTTTCCAGATGAAGAGGGAAAGGCAGGAGCAGCGACGGGGGGACAAGGAGACCTCGCTCAGCTGAAGCGAAGGCCATCGGAGTCTTTGTCACATTTAAATGTTCTTTGAGACCTTTCATGGAAATAACGACCTAAATACTAGCCAGTGCTGGTGAACATGAATAAATCATGCTCCCCCATCTATTATAGAGCAGCTGGGAGGCACACAGCACCCCAGGGTCCCCGCTCAGGTGCCGTCCCCGCTGCTCCCGTGGGCAAAGATCAGAGGTGGCAGATGCCCGGAGGAATTCAGCCTCAGCTGTACTGCCAAGCCAAAATTTCTCTTCCCTGCTTTGGTCTCCAAGCACACGGGAGCTCCTACAACCGGCTTGCTCTCTAATAATTCACCATCGCAGAAGAATGGAAAGCACCCGGCACAGCCCATCCTCACCGTGGATATTTTCTTATGGGGGTAAAGCTGCAGCATCGAGACAAACATCCTGAAGAAAAACATCCCCGACACACGGGGCAGCTCCCTAAGGTATAGGTATCCTGCTGAAAGCAGCGGAGAACTGGGGAAAAAAGAGAAGCAAAGTCACAAGCCCAGCTGGGAAGGGACCCTCCGTGTCCTGGGACCCCGACCACGAGGTCCATCTGCATTTCAGAGCTATCTCAGGAAAGTAAACTGGCCCAATTCCGCCTGCGCTTGCCCTGTGGCTGGAAAGCCTCCCGAGCTTGCCACGCTGCTGGGTGCTGCAGCAAAGAGGAACTGCAAGGTGCTGCTGGGCTCGTGCCCTCATGGGTGCAGCACCCACAAAGAGCCTGGTTCAAGGCAAACCCGGCACCCTAATGCCTCTTTGCTGTGCACGGGGCTTTCCAGCAGCACCCTTCCCTTGCAAGCACGGCTCCTGACCCTGCAGCGGGAGTTTGCAAACACGTTAGCACCCTCCAAGCCCATCCAGGCTCAGTAAACGGACTTTGTGCTAAAATACAGGGGAAAAAAAAAAAAAAAAAAAAAGAAATAATCCATCCCTGTTCTCTCCTGAGGAAGAACCTCACACAAACCATCGTTTCCTTCCCCAAACCCTCCCGGCTGCACCGAGGCAAGCTCGGTCCTGCACCGCAGAGACGCAGCAGCCCAGCCCCTTCCAGCCAGGCCACGGCAGGGAACGATGGCTCTTACTTAAGCTGGGAGTGCCTAAAAATAATTAGCAGGAAAGTTCATTACAGCAGAGCTAAATGCTCCAGCGCCGTCCTTGGAAGCTGCCAGCAGCTCTCCCGCAGCTGGCAGTGCCGTGCACGCCGCTCGCTTGCCCAGACCCGTAATGAAGCAGGGGGTGGGGAGAGGGGAAAACTCGGCAAATTAGATCCAGTTGATGATCCAATTAAGGTTATGTTTGCAGAACTATTGGACGCAAAAGACAGTCCCTGGGCAGATGCCACGCTGAGAGGCAGCTCGCACAAAATGGCCCTGCAGGGAGCGTGGGGGGGCGGGATGGGGAGATGCGTCTAGTTTCATCTTTGTACAACAGCTCAAGAGCTACATCTAGAGGTCCAGGCACCCTCCAAACCCACAACAGCAAACGTCTTCACGAGGGATATTGCTCCTTCCTGGAATATTTGCAATCTGAGCAACATGTTCCTTCATCTGTGACAGCTACGGCTCACCTAACAGCGTAGATACACGTTTTTACGCAGGCGTCTGTCCCACCAGCAATTGTCCTGGCGCAAGTACGAGCAAGTCCCGGAGATGCAGGCTCCAGCCTTGGCTGGGCTCTCCGAGCCAACCTTTGCCTCCCCCAAAAGTCCTTCTGTGCCATCACCTCTGTCAGGGTAAGCGATAAAAGCGTTTGATGCCAGGAGAGAGTAAGCAGCAATCTTAAAATAAGGGATTAGTTAGGAAACTTAGCTTGAATGTTAATTGAATGCAAAGTGACATCGGGGTGGCGTGACAGAGGGGCGGAGCGGGCTTCCACCGATGCAAAGATAGGGCTGCGCAAATGGGATTTTGCTGCAGTTGTGAGTTCCCTGCAGAGAAGGATCTGAAGGATCAAGAAATTTAGTAACAGGGATTAGATGGAGCCCCAAAAAATAATTGCATTCCCCAGCAGAGCCACCAAGCGCTCCTTTGCTTTTTGACAGGTAGAAATGGGAGCGTTAAATAAACCCACTCTGGTGTGTCCGTGTGCCCTTCTGGATCCCAGTTCCTAATGCCTGGAGGAGAACTCTCACGTATCCCATGGAAGGCAGAGAGGCTACACCTGCAAGCAAACAGCAGCATAGCCTGGCTGTGGAAAAGAAAACTCACAGATGCTGCCAGGATGGTGCTGGCTGGCTGCTGTTTGGCACGGAGCCACCAAAGCAATCCCCAGAGCACATCCATGGGCAAGGGACTGGCAGCGATTCACCCGGACCGAAGGGAAAGAGACCACTGCAAAGCCCCCAAGGCACGGATGGGACCCAAGGGTCCTGACTTGGGTGCTGCTGCTTTGGTTCACGGAGACCCCACTCTTTCCAGGAGCAGGGACGGACCCTCAGCCATGCAACTGCTGCTTCTCCATCTACTCTACTCTGGGTCTCACAAAGACACTTCCTTGGGCAGACCGTGGACAATTTCTGTTGTATTTTCCAGAAAACACAATTTCTGCAAAGCCTTTGTAAAACTAACATGCCGGGATTGAACCACTCGGGAACACTCCCAACAAACACCACTTCAACCTCCTCTCCCCTCACACGAACACCACCAGAACCTCGTCCCAACTCCACCGTTCAATTTAACCTCATCAGGACTTCGGTCTGTTAACCAAAATATCGCTCCCCGCTCCACAGTGCACCCAGGAAGCTTCCCCCCCCCCCCCCCCAAAAAAAAATCTTGTGATTTCTTTTGGGGCAGAAATGCCAACCGTGAGCATTCTGTGTGTCCTGAGCACAAGAACTGCTCATTTTTCCACATGGGGCCCCAGCACCTTCGCCACAGCCCCTAAAGAGCAGGCTGTGCATACGAGCTTCCCTGTCCATACACACCAGCATATATATACCTCCCCATAGGTGAGAGAGATGCATTTTTAAACGGGACCCTGACATGGCTCCAATTCCCTCCCCAGGCTCCTTTCCAGGGCTGGAAGTGGGAAGCTGCTGCGTCACCAGCCTCAGGACAGGAGTCCGGAGTCTCGCAGCCCTGCCTTAATAACGGCGCTTGACAGAGATGGATGCAATCTCCTGCAGCACGACGATAGCCAGCCAGCACAGGCTGCCCTCTCCGCGGGGCGTGCATAATGTACCGCAGATTTGGCAGGCAGAAAAATAAGTCTTGAGCCTGGTCTTGGGGTAGGAGCACGGGCAGGGGGGCTACCCCTTCCCTGCCTGCCTGCCTCTCCGGGCTGAGAGAGCACAACTCCGGGCTGAGCGAGCTGGAGAAAAGCATCCCTCTCTTGCGACAGCCCCAGACCTGCCTCCAACCCGGCTCCTGATCTCCTGGGATGTGACAGCCTCTTCCTCAGGCCCTGGAGAGAAACCAGAAGAAATCCCTTAAATGATCCTTCTGGAGAAGTGAAGGCTTCAAACACGATACAGTCAGAAGCGGTTACCGTTAGTGTCGCTGCTCCGGCGACGGAGTCCAAAGACTGACACTCGCTCGGAGCGCCGAGCCAAGGTTCCCTGCAGGAATGGGGCTGGATGGAGCCGTGCCGCTCCGTATCTCACCCAGGAATGGTACCAGGAAGGGACCTGAATCCAGGCCGTAACGGCATGCCAAATCGGGTTACTATATCACAGATGCTCGCTGAGCGCAGCAACAAGCGCCTCTTCCCCAGGGAAACGGCAGGAGACCAAAGCAGCCCATAGTTTACGACCTCGGCAAAGAGAGAAACAGGACCCAGCACCCCTGCGCGCTGGTTTCTGAGCGGAGCCGAACCCAAATCCCGGGGCGACCGACACTAAAGCTGCGAGTGGAAGCCTCGGGAGAAGCTCCCATCCTCCCCGCGCTTGCTCTGCTGAGTGTTTCGGCAAGGTCTCGCTGCCGGGAAACATATGGGCTAAGCCACAAGAGCATCGCTGCTAACGATGTGCCGCTGCCCAGCACCACGGAATAGCCCTCCTCGGCACAGCGCAGGGCTGGATATGGCCGATTCACAACAACGCTGAGACCCGAGGGCCATTAAGCCTACTTACTACATGGTTTTAAAATTAAAGATAGCTGTAGTTGGTTAACCGGCCTTTGAGGCTGGGACTTTATCTGCTCATAACAACATTCCTCTATAAAAAATAGTAGAAAAATGTTTGTTTTTAAAACACGCAACTGAGTCTTAAAACATCAGATCAACAGATCCTCCCTGTTACAGAACTAACTCTCCCCAGTTTACTTTGGTGGAAGTTTATTTTGTTTTGAAATCGTGTCCTTGAGCAACACCAGCAGGATGTCCCAAGGGCATTTATTCTTCCCTGGGTGGCTGCTCGGACCCCACCATACAGCACAGAGCTCCAGAAATGTCATGCTTTAGGATGCTTTCAGCTGTAGTAAATATCCTAAACATCAACCCCAACTGTCAGCAAGCAGTTTTTAGAAACCAGCACCTTTTCACGCAGCCCCACAGCTTGCTGCTGTGAGGTCTTCACCCATTACAAACCCGCTGCCTATGACAATACCAGAAAACCCCTGGTAGCATCTTAACCCCCATCCCAAAATTCTCCACCTTCTTTTTCTCTCACGGCTACCTCATCAACCTTTTACTTGTGGTCAGAGGCGATCCCCACCGTGCTTCCCACCTTCTGATGAAGATCTGAACCCGGTACGGGGATCATCTCGCTGCAGCAGGAATGACGGCTGGAAAGCAAAACCACTGCAGGCACAGAAAGACACTTGGCTGCTGCTGCTTTTATTATATTACCGCATTTCCAGACAGAGATGACATCTCTGCTTGCCTTTATTTACCTTTGATCCTGCTTTCATGATACCACGCAGTTATTTGAGGTAATTTTTCTTTTTGAAGCTCTCACCTGCTTGTCACCCTGAGCTGGGTATTTTTCTTCTTTTTTTTTCTTTTTGAAATCAATGTGTAGCTATGGAAACCAACTTTTATCCGATGCGCAAGAGCCTTCCATCTCCCCAGCATAACCAGCAAAAAGCAGAACCGCAAGTGATATTCAGATGTTTGGTTTTGGTGGTCACAGCAACTGGAGAGAGTACATAGGAGATGTTGCCTTTCCCCAGCTCTAAGATGGGAGTTTTTAGGAAAAAAAACCCCACACAACACACCAAGGAGCCACTCTCTGTAATGGCTGATTTCATACCACAAATGGAACACCAACATCTACATTTGCAGAACTGAGAAGAGGTAGGAATTAGTTATTAAATTGCACTAGAAGTACCGGTTTCACCTTATCTGAAGTAACACCTCATACCAGGATTTAAACAATTCTTATGAAATTGTGACTCAACGCAAAGCAGGAGAACCCAACGACAGAAGAAAATAAAGAATATTAGCTTATAGCTTAAGACAAATTTGGAGAAGTTTTTCTTAATACCACGCAAGCCACATTTCCATTTCAGGATTTAAAAAAAAACAACCAACAGCAAGAGCCAACTCAGCACATACTGCAGAGGTTTTTGTTTGTTCTAATAGAAGCAACAAGATCTCTACAGGCAAAGGAAGAGAAATAATCAATACCAGAGCTCTTGAAATGTTTAATTGGAGAGGGCTTTATTTTCTGCTTAAGAGAACTGGAACTATACAGCTGGTTTGCATTGGACCAAAGCTGGGATTTATTTTTTTTTTTTCGTTTTTATTTCGCTAAACATAAGCAATGCAGTGTAACTGGAAAACAATGACTTACAGTGTTTAAACCACAAGTGGATCGAGAGGAGCTTGAGAAAAAAAACAGCCTTCTAGCTAAAACTGAAAATCCACAATACAGTCCGCCCTACAGAATGGCACTGTCGTGTCTAAATAATGGAGTGACTCCAGGCTGGAATGGGAAGCACACAGCATCCTACGTACCGCTACACAGCTCAGGCTGGCTACTGATCTTCCTGCAGTGGGAACTACTGGCCGTTAGCCTCTCTCGTTTGTAATCAGAACCAAAAGGCATCTTCAAGTTTTAGAGTCAAAGCAATGGCAGGAGCGGAGAGAGCTCCCGGTGCCACTGCGTGACGGGACAGAGGGACGATCCTCGCCGAGACAGCTGCATTAAGGGAAGCTACGGACGGACACCGAGGGAGGGGTGCCCCATGCTAAGCCGGCTCATCGTTTGGTATCTTACGGTCAATTTATGAATGGCTTTAGTAAATCAGTTCTACAAACCAACAGACTGGACTGCAGAGCAAATACCGTTCATTCAGGTTAAAATGTGTTTAAACGAACATGCAGAGGGTTGGGGAGTTCATTCCGTCATAGCACCAGAGTTCACAAGTCAGCTTCGCCATCAGCAGTGCTGCGCTGCATTAAATACTCTGTGTCTCTAACAGGGTGGATGTGGGAAGCACTGAAGTGTGACCTTTAGCATTGACAGTTCCTCAGCTTAGGAGACATGTCAATATAACTCAAGCAGCTGTGGCATGCCAGAAATGTTGTTTTTAACATTCTCTCTGCTTATGAAAGATGCTACTGTCTTATTTTGATTGTGTTCTCACCCTTGGCTAACCATGCATCTCTGCAGGTGAAAAACATTGTGTCAGGTGCCACAGAAGATATTGAGATATGAAATGAGCTTTTTTTTTTTTTTAAACTGGATATGAAGTTCATTTGGGAGAGTGCAGGGTTGGAGTAGGTTTTGTTTTTTTTCCTTTCTTCCCCTCGCCCTTTCCTTTCTACATGTCACCAAGGCACTTCACTCTGTGCGTAGGATGATGTGGATCCCTGATTCTGTGAAAACTGGTCCGCTCATCTCACCAGCTCTCAGCGCAAATGAGGCATCTTCAAAAGGTTTCTGCATCTGACCTGCAGAGAGCAGACACCAGAAAGTTCAATTAAGCTCAGCAATGAATGGAAGATCTTTCTGAGCAAGCAAGCCTCAAATGAAGGCAGCTTCCAGGCAAACAACAAAGTCACCAATTAATAACTTGCAGGGGGTGTTTGTTTTCATCTGCTCCCAGAAGATGATTCAAAACAACTCATTCACACATGCACGTACACAGACATTTTCTTTTTTAAACAGGGGGTTTGTTCAGATCCTACAGACATGACTGCAGCAAGGAAAGAAACTCAGAGAGCTGCGGACCCAAAAGGCAGAGGAAATCTGTTCTGCAGACTCACTGGCACAAGTGGATGTTCGTCTTCCAGTCTCATGTGCCCTCCAGGTACGCAGGGGGAATGCATGCGGTGTGTATTACAAGCTGCACTAAATAATTTACAAGGCACACGTGGATAATGTCATGACCTAGATAAGAACTGCTCTTAAGGCTCTGGTCTCCAAGTCGCTGAGTTTCAGGCGGTTTAGTGATCCAGGCTCAGGAAAGGCAGAGGTGCCCAGAGGAAGGACCCCGCACAGGGATTCAGGAGTGCAACTACTGCAGCTCTGCAGGGGCGGAAAAGGAAAAAGCAGCACAAGGGCTCAGCCAGAGTAATTCAAGCCAAGAGGAGAGACACCAGCCTGCTGCAGGGGGGTTCAAGGGGGACAGTATTTTTGCCCCGTTTCCCGTGACAGAAGTCAGAGCAGAGAAACTGCCCACCCCAGCTGAAATAATGAGGTTTTACTGTTACCAACAGGTCAAAGTCTCACCGGGGGACTCTCAGCAAAAGCTTCAGTGGAAGGACAAGATGCCTGCGAGGGAAGACCAGGAGGTGACAGTCCCCCAGGCACAGAGGAAACCCTTACTCTCTGCTCTTTGCACTGACCACGCTTGCAAAGCTTGCCTCGATATGCCTGAGGAGATGTACCGACCAGCATCTTGCCAAAAATGCAACATAAATCTCCTGTAAGTTTATGACCCTTGTCTCCAAGCTTCAAGGCAGTGCTGTAGCTTTGCACTCCGCAGCACATTAGCAGAGGGCTGCAGAAAGCTTCTAGGCAGCCTGACAGCTGGATCATCAGCACACATTGCAGCGATATACTAATCTCTTTGCAAACTAAACCTTCCCAACCCCTTGAAAGACCACACATTGCAGATGCATCGCATCTAGCCCAGCAGAATCTTCAGAATTTATGTTTCATTTCAGGACCTCCATCTATCCATACCCCCCTTTCTCTAGCAAGGCAGTTAGATGCTACACAAGATGCTCAATTCCTCCCTTTCAGGGTTAGTAATAGCTTCAGCTTGGTATTTTCCCCTTCCAAAAAACATGTTTTATTACTGAAGTGACCTGATGCATATAGCTTTCCAGAGTTTCGCTTCTCTCATTTCCACATTTAGATTAATTGCTAGGAGAGGCAAGCAGCTTGCCTAGCTCACAAGCTCCAGTTACAAAGCCAGTGTCATTCACTGTCAGGCAAACCTGCCTTGTCACCTGAATTTTTTGGTTATTTTCCACTAGGACCTGAAATCTTTACTTCAGATGAGGTAACAGCCTCCTTGCTACACCACAGTGGTCTTCCTTGAGCAGAAACATGACTTACTTGAAGGGTTTCAGGAATACAAATTGAAATGTTTTAATAACTTCACCTCCGAAGTAACCAGTGCTCCAAGTTCTAGCAAATTACATTTTCAGCCCAGTAAAAAAAAAAAAAAAAAAAAAAAAAAAAAAAGGCAGAGAGGGGGGTGGAGTGACAGCTCAGGGGTTTGGCCACCATGCATGGTTCCAATGCCATCTAGTGGAAACTGGCTCTTGCAACATTTCTTTATATTTTGGTGCAGCCAGAAAGAAAAAAAATCTCTTTCCGTACATCTCCAAAGAGCACAATGAGCTGGGTTCCCACTGAACCCAAACGAGCAGACACAGCACCCTAGGATTAATGCTTCATTATATACGAATCCATAAAGTATCACTGTTCAGTCCTGTCTCAAAGGATCTGTTTGAGGAAGCAACTGTTGCTGAACTGTAGCAACACTGCACCCTAAAAAGGAACAGTGATTAAAACCAGTATTTTAGTGGCAGGGAAAAAAACCCAAACAACCAAACTACATTCCTGAACACAGTTTCACCTGCCAAAGCCAGGTGGCCTTCAGCTAGCAGGGGCTGAAAGAGTGACTCAGGGGCCCCTTCCATGGTTGCATCTGCAGCAGCAGCGAGCCCACTGGCATTTTAAATATTCCTGGGACATCCTAAGTGGGGTAACAGCCTGGCATGGCGAGGCAGCTGTGCAAAACCTCCTGCAAAATCTGTATACTTGCTGCAGGGCACAAGCCCGAGACGAGCTTCTGAATGCTTCAGTCCACGAACCCCGAGCGTGAGCTTAGGAAAAACACTTCCATTAAAATGACACGCCGGACTGCTGCTCGCCATTTCAGACATGGGCAGCTCTTACTACAGATCTTCCTCAGGGATTGCTGCAAGTCCCTATGACTTTGGAGCACGGATTATAACAGTAAATATAGCATTCTCTCTCCCTGGCAAGAACCTTTTTTGACCTTCTTCAAATAAAATATGCATGGACACCCTCACTATAAAAAGATTTTGGTTTGTTCTTTGAATGTTGTAGCTGTACTCATGACATCATTGCTTTATATTTTCCTCCTAGTGGAAATTACTGCAAAAAGCATTCGTAAGATAAAGCAAAAGAGGTTTCAATGTTACACTTTCCCATCCCAAAGATTCTTCCTCCCACACCAGCAAATCTCATTAATGAGGAAGCAGCCACGAGCTTTTTGTTGTCGCTCCCTCACTGCACTGATCAATAATCCTGTAACAAAAATCTCTCACCAGCAACATTATTTCAGTGGGCTGTGAATTGCTCTTATTTCCACAATTTGTTAATAGCTTTCTCATTGAAGATTAGAATGCCAAATCATTTATCTGGTGTGCCGTTAGTAAGACTTATCCACTTCTTCCTCATTCATGGCTCATTACGCTGTGCAACTGGATTTCCATTCAGTGTAGCTGGAAAATCCTTTTCCAGAGGGAAAAGCCAATTTCATGAAGGGCGTTTGTACATCATCTCCTCTCTGCCTAGAATAATATTACGGTTGCATTCCTAATTGGTTTAACTTCTAGGCATCAAACTACATTTCCTGCACAGCAGGCCGCCTAGCATATAAATCCATTTTCACGTTCATTCCCCCAGCAGCAGGGTGCATTATTAAACCCAACCCCCTGCCAAGAAGATCAGCATCAACCCTGTCATCTTGATCTGGCATTCATGTTGCCAGGCTGAGCTCAACTTACCTCTTCCAAACGCACCCAGATCGCCTCCCGCTTTTGCCGAGCTGCAGTCGCTAAACTGGGAAGCGAGAGATTCAAAATCCTCTTCTCCCGATTTTATCTTCTGGATGTAGCCTGTAAGTACAGGGAATAATTCAGTCAGGGGAAGGAAAAATGGGGAAAAAAAAACCCAACCCAAACCTGACCTTAAGCTTTACATCCTCAGCAAGAAGGGCACAAACAGCCACATACACACACCACGCGCACCAAGTGAGGCTTTCAAACCTCCTGAATGAAGACAGAGCCAGAACTAAACTTTCGTTACACCCCAAAAGCACTCATCTCAGGGTTGTTTTTTTCCAAGCACGTTTCCATCTTTGCACTGTGGTCCATTTCTATTTAAGCTTCTATTAAATAAAAAAGTTGATTCCACCTCCTACTACCCCTGAAGCACGGGAATTTATTATTGGGCTTGAAAATAGATGAGCTTTTGATTTCAGCAGGGCTCACCTCGGTAGAAGACCAAGCATGAAGAATCCCTGAGGAGTGAATTATTTGTCAAGACAGCTTTTTAAAAGGTCAGTTAAGAAATATTCGTAGCCTTACCCGAGAGCTCTGCCTCACTGTTCTGAATCTTTCTGGCCCAGCGGAACCCCCCCTGCTAGCTCATAACAAGAAAACCTAGGAGATAGATCATATTTTCCAGTCAACAGCTTGATAACACAACTGTGGAGCCCCTAATTACAGATACTGACTGCTCTCGGAGATGAGCAAAGCACAAGTGCCACTGACACATCCCTTAACACCGCGTGAGGCAGCTTTTCATGGATTCTCAAGACGAGGAGAAAATCCTACGCAGCTTCATGCAATTCAACCAGCTTCAGCTCTTTCATTAAAAGGAGCGTAACCACTAATTAAAACCCCAAGCCATCACCGGTCTGACCTGCAGCCACCCCCCTACCAAAATGCAATTTAGTACCAGTTGGAAGAAATGTTTTTGGACGAGGACAGCCGTGTAAGCTGGACTCAAAGCCTGCAACCAGCAGCTGTATCTGCTGTAGGTCTGGCTGCCAGTTAACCCTCCACCTTCCCAAAGCAGCCTGCTCCTGCCAGAGGGGCTTGCCTTCTGCACTTTGGACCACAAGTGATAAATTAAGACTAAATTACACTGCAAAAGTCATTCATCCATGTATTTCAAGCAACGGAGCATCTCCCAGAGGAATTCAACTACGCGTGCCCCAGAGCACAGAGGAACAGCCCCCTAAACTGGTGCTGCGGCTTCCAACCCGAAGCAACTCTCCATACCAGGTGAAATCCAGCTAAACTTATTTCTCGCTAGAGATTTGTTTAATTTTTAAATCCCTCTTTCCAGAAACCTCCTGTCAGCTTTCGAAAGAATCGGCAAAGCCTGACTGTCTTCCATTTTAGACCTAAGCAGTCTTCCACCTTCAAAAAGAAATACGAAGAAGCAACTGATTTTCTTTAACAGAAAAAACAAGAGAAAAGAAATGTTGTTTCCCCTCAAAGCTATTAAGTCTCCTGGTTTCGATAACCAAACTTCCTATTTCAGGTCACTCCCATTTAAGCCCTGTAGCCTGCATGTATAAGGAGTCTGCACTTCGCTAGATAAACCTCTAAAAAAAAAAAATAAATTGGGCTGAGCATAGTTTATTCCAGCCGCAAGCAGTGCAAGATCCCTACCTGAAAAAGTGTCATACACGTAATTCAAGAGCTAGGCTTTATTATTTGGAAGGATGCTCTCACAAAAGTAAGAGGGCGGTTTATGATGCAAAAGGATGAGGAAATAAGTATTTTCCAGCTCGCTTTAATCCTATATACTTTCATACACCTGAGGAAATATCTGTGAGGGCTGGGGGCAGGTAAGAAAATATTCCTTAATGAGAGAATGGAGAATGGCCTCTTAGGAGATGACATATCCAGCAGCAACTGAAAAAGCAGGTTATCAATTTTTGAATGAATACTTTTATTGCAGTTTAATGCCAGCAAGACCAAAATGAAGGGATTTTAAGTCTTCAGATTACTCTTCTACCCTACAGCCCATGACATATCCAGCAGCAACTGAAAAAGCAGGTTATCAATTTTTGAATGAATACTTTTATTGCAGTTTAATGCCAGCAAGACCAAAACGAAGGGATTGTAAGTCTTCAGATTAGTCTTCTACCCTACGGCCCATTTCTCCTCCCCAAATCAGTCATCTCTTTAAATCAACTGCCACCAGTCTAATCTTTGGAATTCAGCAAGGTGTTCAAGAGAGCTAGGTTTGCTTTTCCAGCTGGACAGGCCAGGAAGAAAAGCTACCAAAAAAAAAAGGGAATAGGAAATTGATTACCTCTTGTTCTGGAATTTTTTTATTTTTTTTTTTAACAGGTGTCCTGATTATAATTCAAAAGCCATAGAAAGTTATCTTTTATTCCTAAAGCACATAAACTGCTTTAACAGAAAACACCAGCACTTGTTACTTAAGTGCGATTATACACATTTATCCTATCCGCTGCTTAGAGTGCACACATACAGGTAGAGAAATTCTAACATGAAAGTCTGAAACTCTACAAAACTTAAGACAGCAGCTACTTATCCTCCATTAAAAAGAGAAAAAGGATTATTTATCTGGGTGGAAGACAGTTCACAGCATTCATACGTTTTAGGAAAGAAACTGATACTTGTTCATCCTGTTAAACTACTCTGCTTGAGCGTAAACAGTCTACTTGCTGACAAAACAGAGTTTATCCTAAAAATCCATGTCTGCACTACCATAAATACATATCTAATTGCATATAGCTGCCAATCCCCAGCAAGTACCCATCACACACCACAACCAGAAATGTCAGGAATTACAGCTTTAAGATATATGGTGATGTTAAAGGAATAAAGCATCCAAATTAGGATATAAATGTAAACACTCTGATCCTCAAGCTGTCTGCCCTGGTCACATCACCAGGTTGCTAGTGCTAAAGAGTTTCATAAGCGTGCAGAGCAAACCAGTCAACTACATGCAGAAACAGAATTTACTTATTAAAACCTCCTAATTTTATGCCAGTGACCAGCCTGAGAGCAAAATCTGCCTGTCAACTAGATGAGGGTTGTCCTGGGTAAAGCGTAAGGCTTTTTTAAAGCTAAGGTAGCCGTTTCAAGCCACCTCTACCAGAACCAGACACCTGCACCTCG
This sequence comes from Aquila chrysaetos chrysaetos, assembly GCF_900496995.4. Classification (NCBI taxonomy): domain Eukaryota; kingdom Metazoa; phylum Chordata; class Aves; order Accipitriformes; family Accipitridae; genus Aquila; species Aquila chrysaetos. The sequence continues at coordinate 43,355,782 of NC_044014.1, read as the reverse complement.
TGTCTAAACTTTGGCTCTGTGAAGTGGGATTAATGAGCCTTTTCCCCAAATGATCTCAGCCATTTAGAGCAAATTATGCAGATTAGGTACTGTCCAGGTTTTAATAAACTACCCCTAAAAATCTCCAGGCATAAGTGAAATTGAATAATGGGAGATTAGTGCCAAAAGAGCAGGATGAAGAATGGCAATGGATTGTGCTGAAATGGGGAGTTATTGGGGAAGAGAAGCTTTCGGGGTATGAACTTTGGGATGAATCCTAGCTGATTCTGCAACAAGGAACAGGGGTAAGCTAACGAAACATGCAAATAACAAGCTGGAGGGTGGGTAAGCACTGTCAGCAGAAAGGAGGATCAGAATATTAAACGTGACCTGAATGACCAAGCAAGATCCAACACCACCAAGCAAACTCACACACGCATTTACAAACGCAACAACAAAAAATCATCTGCTATACGCAGAGAGCTTGGTCAGAAAGAGGAGGGCATAAATGCGGAATTACAAGCAACTGCAAAACAGGCAATATGACTTTAAAAGTGACGAACACAGCACTGAAGTCATGGTATCCTCAGCAGGGAGAAGGGCAGTAGTAAATGCCACAGTAGAAGGCACAGCCAACAGCTAATCTAGAATATTGCATACCACGATGAACCCATGCTCAAGAAAGATTAATCGAAACTGAAGTGCAAAGGAGGGCTAAGAGTAGAAACAGCAGAAGGGATGACCTACATTACCAGAAACTAAAAGCCCGGTTGGCTCAGCGTGCGAAAACAGGCTGGTAAAGAGCAGGGCTCTCTAAATCCACTGAGAGGTCAACATCAGGAAGAAATTAAATTTAATTAAGTAATTAAGCAACACCACTGCAAGAAACACCGGACAGAAACTGATCATAAGCAGTATTTAGCTGGAAACCGGGTTTCTACACATCAGAGCAGAGATGGTCTGGAATAACCTTCAAATTCAGCCAGAACCCTAACTGCTCCTTAAACAGTGCTTGGTAAAGCTTGCAGAGGGGACTAAGAGGTTTCACTACCTTTAATACCAGGGTCAGGCTCAAATTTGAAGTTTCTTTCTCGTCCCACATTCCCTGTGATGTTATCACCTATCAGAAAAGCACCTGGTGAGCCAAGTCCTCCAACTCCTGCTGTCACACAACGGGAGAGCTAACCTACATTTAATCCTCCACTGCAACTTTCTTAATGGATTAAAAATCATCCACAGACGACGCACCCCTCCAGCTCTCTCCACTCTCCTCCCTTATTATCAGAGAAAAGCCATCAAATGGAATATTTGACATCAGTCAAGTTCACCTACCAAAAACATTTATCTTTAGTATCGTCCCCTCTCCTGTGGGAACAAAGAACTCCCAAATCAAATTTCTTTCTCGGATTTTTATTGCATAAAGCATTAACACCAGAGCTAGGTTTGGAGGGAGATCTCTCAGACATAACCGATCTCCAAACAAAACATGAAAATGTGTGGTACTGTGCCTGTCAAACAAATTCCTCCCTAGAGACCTACTTAGACAATTCTACGCTATAATTACATTCAGCAGGTACAGTACATCTGTTCAGGGAAGTTCATTGATGCCTGGTTGTCAGGAGCCGTAGCGGAGCTAAGCTGTGCATCCTCCCAGTAAGTTTCAGCTGTTCTAGAAAACCAACTTACAGTCATTTTCAAGAAGCCACCACAAAATAATTAATCCTAAACTGATGTTCCCTATGATCTTCCCAGAAATAGTGTTTATCGGGGACAAATGTGGACAGAAAGGTGGTTGGGTTGGGTTTTTTTTTTTGACAATGGTATTTTCACGACAGGAATTAATTCCCTAATAGCCTTTACCAAGAACACAAGCAGGGTATTTACATGAAGTCAAGTTTTAATCACGACTCTTTCCTCTTCAGACACCACAGAGAGATTATGAAACGAAAGAGTTATCTGACAGCAAGAAGACTCTGAAGCTGTCAAGCTTAATCTCATTCTTTCAAGCCAAGGAAAGTTTAAGCTGTTTCTTTCCCTCACCTTACCAGGTAGCAAAGAACTGCGGTATCTCAAAGAAAAGCACCCAAACAATGAATGATGACAATTGTTGAGTCCAAATAACGTTATTCCAGCTTCTAAAGACAACCAGTTTACAGAACATCTATGTATCAAAAAGTCTACCTGGTCACAAGCTCCTGAAATACCTCTTTAGAGATAATGAGACAACTTTCCCTTCTAAAATGTAAGCGATTCCCCCTTACAAAGATCCAAGTTCATCAATGCCTGCTTAAAACACGCCAGCATCATGCGTCATTTAACCTCTGATCTGCAGAAAGCTCTACGCTGGCCTTTTGATGAACATCACTCCAAGAGATGGCTCTAGAATAGTTTTATTGTTTTTAAAAAGAAAAAAAAAAGAAAAAGAAGAGGAGAGAGACAGAGAGAGAATTTGCAGCTTGGCTGAAATATTTCAATCTATCTCTGCAACAGTCTCAACTCCCTTGGCACAGATCTCCACACTCGGCATGCATCCCACTTTATCACCTCCAATCACGCTTTCTCAGCCACCCTAACCTGAAGGAGACAATTCCCTAAAAAAATTCCCATCTGTGCCAGTTAATTTAACCTCCCCTTCCAAAAGGTGGTGAGCGGATACCACCTGCTGGTCACCGCCTCAGTGCTTCAAGTTATTTAGCAAAGAAATCTCCCCTCCCAGGCCTTCCAAACAAGAAAGTCCTTAGATTTATTGCTGGTTAGGACCGAGGCAATAGTCAAAACACCCTCCCTATCTTCCCTCCCTCGTTGCTGAAGCCATAAAAGATAACACAGGCTCAGTACTGCGGTACATATCTGCGCGCTCACAGCTCACAGTGCGTCAGCTAGCCTTTGCAACCTCACTGCCAGAAAAGACAAAGCTGCCCACTAAAGAGCACGGTCTCGGTTTCATCAATTAATCAGTGGGACTGATTTAAGCCTCACCCCAAGCCCTCAAATTCTTTATCCTGAGAAATAAAAGCCAGTAGTAACAGCTGGACTTTGAACTTGCTTCCATAAGATCAAAAACCTCGATGCTGAAGAAACATGACTTCAATTCAATTCCACTGCCAAAGCTGCAAGGAAAAATCTAGGCTGCAAAGATCAACACCACCTATCGCGAAGACACGCAGCGCCCTCGCTTCTAGACCTGATCACAAGCCAGAACATTTTGGGGAAAAACCCAAGCAGATCATCCATACAGCCTCATGTAAGGTCGACTGCCTCCTACAAGCAACTTGATTTCAAGCAGAGGTTAATGAGAACTTACTCTAAGTTGCTATTAGGGCAAGGAGTCAAGTGACATTAAATAAAAAGAAATGTTTAAAGAACATTTGTTTTAGCTTTAAATAATTTTATTTTTAATATAAAAATACACATTTACAAAGAAAATACAAACAAACCTCTGAAATAACATAACAAAAAAAAACCACAAAGGGGAAGACACATGGGCTGGGACCTATCTTTACATCATTTAATCGTACAGCAAAACTGTTTCTCCGAGTGGCTGGGCCACACGAAAAGTCCATGTTCAAAACACTTGGCTTAAAAAACTTTGCTTTAGCAAGTTCACGACACACTGAACCACTCATCTTGGGGTCCAATTCTAGCCTTAAAATTACTTTTCCCCTTCGACAGTATCATATTCTCTCTCTCCCTCCTGCATTTACTTGCCATTTATAAGCTCCAGTGCCTCATCTTTGGTCCGCGTGATCTTTTCCTGCCTCCATGACGAGGGTCTTCTGGACTGGTTGTGTTTCACCAAGAGATGTGAACATCGCACTTTGCTAGGCTCCCCTTGGCCGTTCTTCCCGCTGCCGCTGGGCCGCTCCCACTGGCTGGCATTTGTGATGTGATTGAAGTAATACACACGGCCTGTGGACAGAGAGAGGGGGCTGGGGTTAAAAAAAGCTCCTGGCAGACCCCAAGAATCAGCTTCTTGACCCCAGGAATCAGTTTCTGACCCCAGGAATCAGCTTCTTGACCCTGTAGGCACAGAAGACTGGATTTCTGCGAGTGCTCGGCCACGTCCATGCGATCAGGTCAGCCCCACGAGGTAGAAAACAAGACTTTACAACTCCACATCATTTCCTACGCAAGTGTTTCCGTCGGGAAGAGCCTTCAGTCAAAGCAACAGCCCCACGCAGAAGCAGGCTCCAGCTGCCTTTCCAATTCACGTCGCTCCCACAGATCAGTGACAAAACACCCACTGACACAGTCAGAACCACAAACACCCCCAGGCAACACCCTGCCACTGCCAGGAAGGCAGACACTGCCAGGTTTCTGGCCTGGGGATAAGACTGTGTTTCACTCTAGCCCTGTTTACAAGGGTGAAGCAGCGTAAAGTCTCTCCGTTAAGCACACCCTGCAGCAAACGTGGTGAGTTACCGTCACCAAAGACCACATCTTTGCATTGAACAGACTTTTCCTGCCGAAAATCACCTTTTTTCTACCAGAAAATAAGACCTTCCTGCACAAGATATCCATGGTTTCCCCAGGTAACAAAAAACAAAGCTCCTGTGAAGTCGTCTCTTGACACATTCAGCATTAGTCAGGTAATTCTGCTGCTAAAGGCCTTCCAGCGCTCAGAGCCACGCGTGTGTTTACCTGCGATAACTCACACCATCGATCGAGATGATTTCTGTTTTCTTCTAGCGAACCATTCCTCCCAAAGCTCTCCACTGAAGCTAACAGCAGACTAGACCCAAGAAAAAAAGCCAAGCAAACCAAGGTGAGGGATTGCAACAGCAGAGCTGTGCGGCGGGAAGCTACGACCTGGTAGCAAAGGGCCCAACTTCCCGGTTGCAATCCCAACCAACAGCCTAGACCTGCTAACTCCAGACAGCCACGAAGCTCCTTCCCTCCAGGATGCTTCAACAGCGGTAGTTCTGGCAAGGAAAAGCTCACATGGGCCCCTCTTTTCTCTCAGCCTCATCGCCTCCACCTCAAACAAGCAGCCGAGCTGAAGAACACAACCTCCTAGGAACTGCTTTTGACCCGCTAAGCGCGGAAAGCTCGCGCCACGAAGGACGAAACCCTGCAGAAAGCGTCGTCCTGACCCACAACTTCCCCTCCCCGACCCACCGCAGCCCCACCGAGGACAAAGCGTCCTGCCACGCTCTAACCCGGCCTTTTATAAAGAAAATTCCCTCGGCTCTGCCACCCTGCCCCGCTTCTCTCCACTGGTTACCCGAAACAGAGACAAACCCCTCTCCCCAATATATCCGCACGACCCAGGCATCCCTCCCCTGGCAGACCACGATCCCAGAGACCGCTTCGCCCACCCCCCAAAAAAAAAAAAATAAAAGGGGGGGCACGACACTCCTCGGGCACGGCAGCCCCGGAGCCAGGCACCCCGTAGACCCCCACCCTGGCTCTCAGGCCTACCCCAAGCCCAATTCTCCACATCCAACCTCCCCCAAGCCCCGGGCACCGCTGACGGCCCCCTTCAGACCCCACCGAGGCCCAGCTCGGGCCCACCGGGCCGTACCCCAGCCTGGGCCTAAAAGCCGGGCCCTTCGACGCCCCGAGAAGCCCACCGGGTCTCCCCGGGAGCAGGCACCACCCAGACCCCTTGTCGCTCCCGGTACTCGCTGGCCCGTACCGGAGCTGCGGCTCATGCGCTTCTCCCAGCCCGCAGGCAGCTTCTCCTCCTCCGCCATCTTCCCTCGGCTACGCCTCCCGCACCCGGCCCGGCCTCATTGGCGCGGGGAGAGGCGGGGCGAACCCACTTTTTTTTTCCCCCTGTTCCCATTGGTCCGAAGGAAGGCAGCGCCCAATCTCTCCGCGCTGCCATTGGTGGAAAAAAAAAGAAAACCCGCCCTTCTAGCTTTCGTTGGCTGCGGGCGGGAGGCCGCATTGAAGGCGGAAGCGCTCCCGGCCACGTGACGCGGGAGCCGGACGGTGGCCGCGGGCGGACAAAAGAAGCACGAACGCGTACAGCAACCCACGGGCCGGTGCCGGTCTCCGGTGCCGGTCTCCGGTACCGGTCTCCGGTACCCCCGCGCCGTAACCACACAACAACCAAAAACTCAGAGAAACACATTTATTATAAACCACTTAAACACTCCAGGGCAGCTACAGCACGTTTAAAGTCTCAAAACAGGGCTCCAGCTCAGCCATACCGGGGCAGAGATGGGGGACGGGGGGAATCCCACAGAAAACACCGGGAGGAAGCAGGAAGGAACGGCAGCTGTTACTGGTAGTAGAGCTCCAGGTTCATGCCATCGTGGATCTCATCTGGAGGATGGAGTTAAGGAAGAAAAAAAGGAGAGAGGGGGCATCCAGCCTCAAGTTTCCCACCCCGCCCACATAAAACACCTGCCCAGAGAAGGATACAGTCGCCCAGCGTGACGTGATCCTTAAAGATGGTGTACCTGCGGGGACGGAAAACACAGATATCAGGCGGCCGGTACCGTCTCCACCGGCCCGGGATGGGGGGGGACCGGACGGACTCGGGCCCCCCCCATCCCGGTTCAGGGGCTTCTTCTACCCCCCCGCCGGTTCTACTCACCATTTCTTCAGCACAATTTTGTCCCAGCGAGTCCCGGTCTGTGCCGCGATCAGCTTCTTCAGGTCGCGGATGGAATCCTCGGTGCTGGCGGAACCGTTAAGGAAAAAGCGGAGGGAAACCGGGAAAAGCCCGTCCCCATCCCCAACCCCCCCCCCCCCCCTTCATCCCGGTTCCCGAGGATACTTGCATTTTACTCGTACTTTCTTGCCCAGACGGTCGTTGCAGACGACTTCGATCATGGCTGCCTGAGGGATGAAAGGGGGTTAACGGCGGGGGGGGACACACAAAACAGAAAACAAACCGGGGGTTAACGGGGAGGAGCGGAGAGGTACCGGGAAGGAGTTGTCGGTAAAGAAAAGGATTAAACAGGGAGGTTCTAACCCCACCGGAGCCCCCCGAGCCCCCCCCCCCCGGTACCCACCGAGCTCTGCGTCACTCCGCCACAGTCTTTACCGCTCCGGATCCGGAAGCTTAAATCCGGAAGCGGAAGTGACGCCCTCAACACCCGCCTTAAGTGTCGGGAAGCGGTCAAGATGGCGGCGGCGGCGGCTAATCCGGAATTGCCGGTGTTACCCGATTCGGTGTTACTGCAGGTTCTGGCGTTGCTGCCGTTACGGGAGAGGCTGCAGGCAGCCAGGTAGGGACGCCCCCCCCCCCCAACACCCCCCTCAACCGGAGCGGTACCGGGACCCTCCCGGTTCCCGGTTTCGATCGCTTCCCGCCTCTCCTCAGGGTCTGCCGGCGGTGGCAGAGGCTGGCGCTGGACCGGACGGTCTGGAGACATGTGGATTTGAGTCCGCACCGGGTACGGAACGCCTGGCCGCCTTCCCGCACCGGGCGGCGGCGGGGGGGATCACCCCGCTACGGGCAGGGGGCTGGGAGGGCTTAGGAATCGCCCCACTCCAGGCAGGGGGCTGAAATGGGGGGGAAGGGATTATCCCACTGTGGGCAGGGGACTGAGATTGGGGGGGGAATCACCCCACTACAGGCAGGGGCTGGTGGGGAGCAGGAATTGCCCCATTGCAGGCAGGGGGCTGAAATAACGGGGGAGGAATCCCCCCACTGTGGGCAGGGGACTGAGATTGGGGGGCGGGGAATAACCCCACTATGGGCAGGGGCTGGGGGGGAGCAGGAATCGCCCCACTGCGGGCAGGCAGGGGGCTGAAATAACGGGGGAGGAATCCCCCCGCTGTGGGCAGGGGGCTGAGACTGGGGGGGAAACCGCCTCACTACAGGCAGGGGTCCCCCCACCCCCTGGGAACAGGCCCTTTTCGTTCTCGCCCCTAGATCAGCTCCCAGACCCTGTGGCACCTGGTCCGGCAGCGTCTCCGCGACAGCCTGCGGACGCTGCGGGTACGGGGCGCGCTCCACTCCGGCAGCAAGAGGCGGATCCTCTCCCCGGCACTGCTGGCCGCCCTCGGGAAGCGGTGTCCCCAGCTCTACCGGCTGTGTCTGACAGAGACGGACCTCCGCCCCATCCCCTACGAGAACGTCCCCCCTTCCCTTACGGCGCTGGAGCTGAGTCACTGCGAAATCCCTGCTGCCTGGTTCTGCGGCTCCGCCGCGAGGGCCCTGCCCCAGCTGCAGCATCTCATTATCCACAATGTCCCTGCCTTTTCCGATCGTCATCTGCTGAATGTCTCCTCCCAGAGCAGCCTGAAGGCTCTGAGCCTTTGTGGCACCTACCGCGTAACAGATACGGGGATTCAGAGAGCGGCTCCGCACCTGGAGGAGCTGGAACGCCTCGTGCTGCGTCACTGCGTCATCGGCGACTCCGCCGTGGGCTTCATCGGGCGCCACATGAAACATCTCCGGTTTCTGGAGATCAGCGATGCTTACTCCCTGACGAACACGGGTCTGGCTTGTTTAGCAAGCCTGCAGCGCCTGGAGACGCTCTGCCTTGACGTCTGCGATAAGATTTCCCCGGGTGCTGTTATTGCTTTGTGCCAAGCACTGCCCCAGCTGAGGAACCTCAAATTAGGCGGGGCTCGCTTTGAAGATGAAGTAATTGATAAAATTCAGGCGAGTTTGCCCCACTGTAGCTTCTCACTTACTCCTTGATGCACGGCCTGAAGCAGCAGGGTTTTTGCCATTTGTCACTATGCCCGAAGTGCTCCTTTTTGGGAAAAGCCTGTTTGCCTGGGAGCTGCTGGATGTATTTTTGGGACAGAATTTACACTGGGGCCAAAACGGAAAGTGTGTCGTGTAAAATGGTTTGTCAGGAATTTGGTTTTGGTAGGATCCCACACTTTTCCGTGAATCGGGGGAATAGGAAAGCTGGGGAGCACCCAGCTTTTGGGAACCCGACTGATGAGCTGACCAAAGACTGACTGAGGTTACAAGTTTAACCTCTGTCTGCTCCTCTTCCCCCACTGCTAAACATCAGGCAGCAGCTTAACGAGCACAGAATTCAAGGAGCAAAGTGAGGCGCCCTCCTGCCACTGAAAAACAAGCTGGCAGCCCAAACCCCAGACTTCCAGTTAATATCTAACTCCGGATTGCTTAACCGCCCTGCACATGCACTCCAAACTCTGCCGGGGGAAGAAATACCTCAGCGATGTGTGCCAGAGCTGCTGGAGCTTTCTTAGAAGAGCTCAGGCCATCTGCCCAGACGGCGAGTGTTTTCAGCCCACGATATCGTCTTGCTTCTACTTTTCTTCAAATTCAGTTCGAGTTACTCCTCCTTGGTTGCGGGGCTTCCTGAATGCCTGGTCCCAAGAGCCACACGTCCCATTTGCGCAGCGATCGGGCTGGCACGTCCTCTTGGGCATCGCCAGGGGCTGCCGTTACCTCTGGGTTTTGCTGGGAGCAGCCACGTTTCCTCATCCCCTTTTATTATCCGCGTTCTCCTCCTCCCCGCGATGTCGTAACTCCAGATAACTGACACCGAGCCTTGTGACGTTGCTATTCTTAGGTTGTTGAGTCAGCCAAGGATGTTTTTAAATCAAATACCGTATTTATTAAATAAAAATGCTTTTGTATTATGTTTTCTCATGCTACAGTGTTTTAATGTCTTTGTTAAAATAAAGAAGTCGGGTACTTTTGACACTGAGCGGTGTCCTTGGGCGTTAACAGCTGAAGAGCTGCTGTCCTGGGACGAAGGTACAAGCCGGGGTCATCAAGTCAGGACATTAGCCAGGCTGCGGCCACCCAGAGCTTGGCACAGGAGTCCCTCAGGGAGACCCACCGATTTGTCTCCTGACTTAGTCAGCCCTTCAGTCCTAGCAAAGCTTTTTTTTTCCCCTTATGGCAGGGAAACACGTGGAATTACAAAGAGCTCAAACCAACACCCGAGTCCTGGATCCTCTTAACACCCCAATCCCCTTCCCAAGAGATTCTCCTACGTTGTTCACATCCTCCCTGAGCCAGACTGACCGGGATGTGAACTGATGTTTCCCCACAGTTGCTTATTGAGGGTTTTTTTACCTCCCGTAGGACAAGAGAATTCCCCTAGGAAGCACAGTAGGAGGATTAGTGTCTCAGCGGAGCCTTTTCTGGGCTCTGCCTCGAGATACAGCTCTCTTCACCCCACACAACACCTGCCCTCCGTTCAGTTTACGCAATAAGCAGTTCGCTTTCAGACAGACCTGCATGGCAGTGACCCCCCCTGCTCCCCGTGATGAAATCCTCGTTGCTGTGTGTCTCGTTAACAACCAGTCTTTGTGCCCTGGCCTGCTTTTTGTTTCTATACACAATCTCAGTGTAGCTTTGGGGCAAATAAACAACAGCTAAATGCCCCAGCTCTGCTTTGGAAAGCATCCCAAGGCTGCTGGCTTAATAACTACTGCTACATGTTTATCGCAGGCCCAGAGATTGACGCTGGAGCAATTAGCGTTATTAAAACTTCAAGCACTCTCTGTCCCAGCCCTCTCTGGGCTTGGAGCACGAAGGTAAAACAGCAAAAGGGAAAATTAAAACCAGTAAAAAATCCGTCAGTCACTCAAGGCACAGCTTGATGCGGCGAGAACCTAAATGTTCTCTCAATGTTTGCAGTGGGATGTTTGCAAGCCTGACGGCACAGCGCTCTGAACAACGTAATTTAATATCCGATGGTCCCAACTTGCCAGTTTTCCATCATCTCCGCAGAGCGCATAATTGCTAAACATGGAATAGCACGGAACAGCAATTACAAGTTTATGTGGCGCAAAGCGGGCTTTTCAGGTTTGGAAGCGGGAGGGGAGCTGTAAATATCAGATGACCACAGGCAAATTATAGGAATAAAGGACTGAAAGGGTCTTTTTGAATCATCAGTTCTGTTTCTGCCCCAGTAGAAGAGCAGCTCGGCCTCCTTGCACATGTACTGAAGCTCTTGGAGGGCTGTTCTAGACCCTTACTGCTTCTAATTTCCAAATTCAGGGGGTTTCTACTGTTTATCTCCATTTCATCTTTCGCCAACCTTTAACTTGAACAGTTCTTCCCCCAACCCCACCTTAACAGCTGTCTTTATGCACAATGCCCAACTGTTTTAAAAATACAGAATAAAAGACTTAACAGAGAGTCAGCTAAATCCTCGGCGAAGCCAGCGCATGAAACAGCTCTCCGTGTCCTCTCAGGGCTGCGAGGAGCAAGCTGCTCCCATCACACATAGATTTATACGGCACATTCATCCAGCTGCTTTATCAGACCCAAATCAGTTTTATTTTCTCAGGCGAGGGCATCTGTTGGGGCATTGCTTGTGCCTTCAGCTTTAGTTTCTAAACCAAAGACCATTTTCTATTTTCCAGACCCGCTTGTTTCCAAAGCAGTCTGTTCATTCACTTACGCTTGGAGGAAACGCCTTCAGAAACTTGAGAATTTCCCCTTTTTTTAACTCCAAAGGGATGCAGAGAGTTACAAATAAAAAGGGCACCCAGCTTGGCTGGAGGAAAAACCTCCAGACAGCTGAATTATTGGAAGTGGACACAATCCAAGCTGCTATTTTGAGAGGACAAACAGATCGGACGCAGCCTGGAAGGTTAAATTACAACCATTGGACTGAACATCCCTGGAAGTATTGCAGGTTCTCTACTCCAGAAAGCCTGGTGAAAAAGCTTCTGCTTCCTTGGTCCCGAGCTTCATTCCCCCCCTCCCCTCCCAGCCACAGCTTACCAGGATGGACGAGGAACACCTTCACGATGATCTGCGCGTTTTTAAAGGTAAAATTCAGCTACGCCAGCCCTTCAACCCACCACCTCGAGGAGCTGGGTGCGAGCAAAGAGGGTAACGAGACCATATCTCGTAGCGTGGTCTTTCTTCACCAACGTGCGTGGGTTTGGAGGGAGAGGAAGCTCCGTGCCCTCCTTCCTCCTCTGCTTAGGCAACTTGGCTCATCAGCTCTAACGGGGTTGATTGGTTGGGATGGGGACCCCCACCCTGACGAGCTTGTCCCTGGGATGGCGGTTCGGGAGGAAGATGAGGGAAAGGGACATTGCTGCAGGTGTGGGCCGTCCCTGAGATGAAGATCTCTTGGTGGTGTGAAGGTGGTGGTGCCCAACCAACAACACCTGAGAGGGTTCAGCCTTGGAAGCGTCCTGGACCAGTGCAAAATTTGGCTTTTCCTGGAGCTTTCCTAAGTCGAGCTCCCCAAACTGAGTGGCCCAGCACCCTTGCAAACCTCCCAAAGTTGAATCTTGGAACCCAAGGGCGTTTCTAAGGTTGAACTCCTCCGAAAAGGCCACCCGATGCCAACTAGGGACAGCAAAGAGCCCCCCCAGACCACGGACTGTCACTTGGGGAACAGTTGCCCTTTGGAAAAGGGTTACTAGACAGCCAGGAGGGTCTAGAAACATGTCGCAGCCCAAAATACATGGTGTAAGCTTGTAATTTCTTTTTATTTTGCTTATGTGGTACCTGAGATCACCTGCCCTGACCTTTAGCAAGGCCACTCCAGTGCTAACACAATGCACTGTGTGACAGCCATCACTTTTGGGGTCCTTTCAGCCCCCCAGGTGGGTCGGAACAGGAATTATCACCAAAATTTTGGCTTCTGTAGCAAATAGTTAACTATTCCGGGCTATTTATTAACCCTTCTATAAATGGAACCAGAAAAGCTATGAAAAAGTCCCGGTGATCCGAGGGGAATATTTTTACATCTCTTTTGTTTTGTTTTAAAGACAGAAACTTCTTCCAGCTGAGGCTGAGATCTTTTTTCACGGTATACTTGCTACTGGGCCTCTTCTTTGTGCTGATCATCACCCTGTTTGCTGTGTCGCTCTCTAGAGGTACTGGGACATCTTTGAACTAATTAATTAGGCAGGTAGGACCGAGAGATACCTGAGGTCTAAGTGCACACTCATGCGCTTAGAGTCTGTAGTTCCTAATTTCACAGGACAGAGTGACCAGAGGAGCTCCCGGACTGTCCCACGTAGTGACCCCTGATGTCCACGCCACCGTCTCTGGCTAATCCAAGCTATAAGCCAATATTTTAAATTTCCTGGGATTTCTTTGCCCCGTAGGCTGCTGGAAAATTAAAACATGTCTTTAGCCTTGCAGGCAGTCAGCTCCTGGATAGCAACACAACTGATAACCCACCATCTCTCCGTCTCTCTCTCTAATAGTTTCAGCCATTTCTTCTAAACTCAACGAGGTGCAGCCGGAACGGAAACAGAATTTTTCTGACAGGGATTTTCTCCGTAAGTCCTGGCTGCTGCCCAAACCCACCAGCTTTTCTCCCCCTCTGAAGTTTCCCTAAATTGTCCCCAAAGTGTTCCTGCTCTGGATCGCTTCGCTAAGGCAGTGCAGGGCATCCGTCCCCTTCTGGGTTTGCTGCTCTGCCAGCAGCAAACACTTTTATATTTTAGAAAGAACAATTTTTCCCCTGTAATAAAGGCCTTTTTGGGTGCTAGTTGCCACCTTCGCGGCAATCCAATATACAGCAAGCTTCGGGGCCGTGCCGTTGTGCCCGTACCAGTTTGGCACTGGGGTGCTGCTGGGAAAACCCCCTTGCTGGGACGAGCCCGGCGAAGACCGGCTCAACTGCCTGACTTCCCCCCCGCCATCCTTCTTTCACCAGTGTTTCCCTGCGGACCCGGCTCCAGGGAATGGGAATACTTTAATGGAAAATGTTACTACTTCTCCCTAACCAGAATGAGCTGGTACAAGGCAAAGGCTCAGTGCGAAGAGATGCACTCGCAGTTGGTTATCATTAACAGCTACGCCAAGCAGGTAAAGACCTCCGCTTGAGGCAGGAAAGCCCAGGCTTGCCCAAATCCTGCCCATAGTCCCAGGTTTCTGCAGACCCCTCCCGCCCCCCCAGTACCTCCCTGGTTCCCTGCTGCCATCCTGCACGCCCCAACCTCGCTGGGCAGCTGAGAGCTGGTGCTGTTATCCTTTGCATCAACCAGCAGAGAGCAGGCAGAACCTGCTCTGCCTGCCCGCTGCCTGCATCCAGCGCTTCCCTTCTATATGTACGGGATGCTTAGACGCAGCACCGGCACCTATCCTGCACCTCCACCTTGTAAATCAATAGCCAAGCGCAGAGTCGTACCTCTCCGGCTCCTCCACGGTGCAAACGCGGAGCTGAGGTTGCTCCGAGCTTGCCGGCTCGAGGAACCGTTTCCTGGTGCTTTTCCCTCCTGATCCCTCTCCCCGCTGCAGAATTTTGTCATGTTCAGGACAAGGAATGAACGTTTCTGGATCGGGCTCACGGACGAGAATTCGGAAGGGGAATGGGAATGGATCGACGGGACCGACTATAAAACCACGTTCACGTGAGTGCTGGCCTGCCCTGCGGTTTTGTGCCCGGCACCCCAAAACAGCAGGCAGCTTCCCTGCCCGCACACCCCTGTTTCAGCCAGCAGACCGGTTTTTCTTCACCCTGCCCTGGGATGGGCGCTCACATGAGGTCTAACACAGCAGCAGAGGCAAGAATTAGCATCTAAAACCATCTGAAACTGGACAGATTTAGCTAGTCCCTGCCCTTCTCCCAGCCCCAGGGAAAGCTGCTCCGCTCAGCTGCCTGCCCCTGCTGCCCTCTCTCAGTTTGATCCTTCTCTGCCCAGATTTTGGAAGGAGGGCGAGCCCAACAACAGCAACAACAACGAAGACTGTGCCCACGTCTGGATCTCTGGGAAGTGGAACGATGTCTACTGCACCTATGAGTGCTACTACATCTGCGAAAAGCCTCTGCCCAACTGAGCAAAACCACGTGTGGAGGCAACGGCTGATGCTCTGGCACCACGAATGTTCCTTTTTCTTCTTAACTTATACTATCCGAGTGCCTGCTCCCCGCTCTTCCTCTCCACCGGGCTGTCCCGAGGAAGAGCGGGGATGCATTTTGATGGTCCTAAGCAATATGCGCAGGAATCTGGGTTCTCCGTGGGGAGCTCAGCCTAATAAAGGACAATTATTGCTCTGGTTAACGAAGCTTCTCTCTTTCTAGGCGTGCATGTGAAGGGGTGGGGGGTGAGCTGGGGCTGCAGATGGACGGCGTGCAGGTCAGCAGCAATGCTGGGAGCAGGCTGGCGATAAATGGGACAGAATATGGGATTTGCGACCCAACTCAGCATCCCAGGAGTGGGACGGGGGCATCTCCCACAGTAGCATCAGGGAGGCGAGGTTTGGATGGACTAGAGCAGAGCTGAGCCGCGTCCGAAAGGATTTGGTGCCTCGGCCGTGAGCCTTCCTGCTCCTAAAAGGGTTTGGTGCTACCGATGGGTCGGCATCTCTAAGAGCAGCCCCGCTGCCTGCTGGCACCTGCCTGCAGTCGGGGCTGCCTGTACCCACTCCCCCCGGCTCGGGTCCCGGCCACCGAGCAGAGGATCTGGGTCAAGCAACCCTGGAACACCAGTAAACACGGTTTCAGAGGTGGAAATGAGGTTTGGTTTTCCTACTGAGGGAAAAACCCATCATTTTCATAACTTTTCCTTTTTTTTTTTTTTCTTGCTGTTTCAATTTGGATTCCACATGATAAAATTGCCTGGTACTTGTTTGTTATAACACGAAACTCGATCATGGTTCAGCTCTGCGTCACTTCGGTCACCGACGGGGTCCTTGGGCCCTGGGACTCGGCAGGGATCGGGCTCCCTCCCATATTTTCCATCAAAAAAAAGCTCATTTGGGGCCAGATTGGGAAACTTCGAGCTCCCACCCCGGTTGCAGGCAGGAGGCTGCTCCCACCGCTCACCCCCGGTGCGACGAGGCGCTGATGGCACCCTCTTCTTGCACGGTGTCAGCGGGTGGGTGTGCACGCGCGTGCGCGAGCGTTGCGGGGAGCGGGTGTGCACACGCGTGTGGGTGCACGACCAGGCGTGTGCGCGCACTGCAGGGCATGGGTGTGCACGCGGGCGTGCGTGCACGCTGCAAGGTGTGCGTGCGATGCGCGTGAGTGTGCGCGCGCTGCAAGGTGTGTGTGTGTGTGTGCACGCTGCAAGGTGTGTGCGTGGACTGCAAGGTGGGTGTGCGTGTGTGCGCACACGTGTGTGCACACTGCAAGGTGCGTGTGCGCACTGCAGGGTGTGCGTGTGCGCACACACGTGTGTGCGCACTGCAAGGTGCGTGTGCGCACTGCAGGGTGTGTGTGTGCGCACACACGTGTGTGCGCACTGCAAGGTGCGTGTGCGCACTGCAGGGTGTGTGTGTGCGCACACACGTGTGTGCACACTGCAAGGTGCGTGTGCGCACTACAAGGTGCGTGTGTGCGCTGCAGGGAACGAGTGGGAGCCGCTCTCAGCCACCCGGTACCGGGACTGCCCGAGGGCAGCTCGCGACCGGGACCCGGAGGGGGGTGGCAGCACCCAGAGCCCCCGCCGCCCCCCCCTCCGGGCCACCTACCGGCTGCAGCCCCGAGGTCCCGCCCGGTGCCCGGTGCCCGGGGCCGGTCCGCAGCTCCGGCCCCGTCGCTCGGTCCCTCTCGGCAGCGGGCAGCCCCCGGCCCGGCTCCCCCCGGTCTCCCCCGGTCCTCCCCGGTTCCCCCCCCCCCGGTTCCCCCCCCGGTCCCCCCCCGGTTCCCCGGACGATGCCCGCGGTGGATCGCGGGAGGGTCGCGGTCACCGACCCGGCAGGAGCCCCGACCCCCCCTTCACCCCCCCACCCCGGACCACGGCTGCCCCGACGGCGGGAGGACGAGCCTCCGCCCGCTCTGTCGGCGACACAGCTGTCGCGACGGAGCCCGGCAGCCCTTCGGTGAGCGGCGAAGCATTAACGAGACCGGCGGCTCGGAGCCTCCCCCAGCCCCTCCGCGACGGTGGGGCCCCCGCCGTGCCTGCGACAGCCCCTGTCGTGACAAGAGCTGCCTCTGTCGCGACACCCTTTTGCCGGGGGAGCCGTCGGTATCGCCTTTTGGGCGCACCGGGCTCTACCGGCGGGGGGAAACGAGAGGGAGGGGGGGTCCGGACCGGGGTGGGGAGGGTCCGCACCGGAGTCTGGGGGTGGGTGGGGGGTCCGGACTGGGGTGGGTGGTTGGGTGGGGGGTCGGGACTGGGGGGGTGGGTGGGTGGGTGGGTGTGGGGGGGTCCCCCCCCCCCCGCCTTGATGGGGCCCCCGACGCGCTCCCGGCTCAGGCGCGCTCCCGGGGGAGGCGGGGGGGGGGGCGGCGGCGCTCACGGGCGGGGGCGCGGACACGGGCGGGGGCTGCGAGCTCTGCCCCGCGCACGATCGCGTCCCGTTCCGCTCCTCTCCCTTCCCCTCCCTGCCGGTATCGTTACCGGTATCGTTACCGGTATCGTTGTCCCGGTAAGTGTCCGTGAATGGACGGGGCGGGCGGGGATGAGGTGCCGGTAACTGAGCGGTGTGTGTGGGGGTGACTTGTAACGGGGGGGTGGACGGACGGACACTCATGGATGTGAACGGAGACACCGGCACCGGTACCGGCAGCGCAGGGACCCGTCGGGCTGCCTTGTCCCGACAGGACGGGACGGGGTTTTGGGGGGGGGGGGAAGCACCGGGGCCGCAGCCCCCGGTGTGGGCTCCGGTGTGGGCTCCGGGGATGCCGGGGGTAAGGTCGGGCTTAACCCCAACGGGACCGGGGGGAGCGGGGAGGGTGGACGCCGCCACCGCCGTGATTTCGTTGCCGTTCGTTAACCGGAGCTCCGGGGCGCAGAAAACGACCGGGAGGCACCGGGAAGCTCCGAACCACCGGGGAAGCGGGGGGGGGGGGGGGGTGGGGGGACACACCGGTCCCGGTCCTTATCACTCCTCCCCACCCGCAGCCCCCACGCTGGCCGCCGGCATGAAGACCGAAGAGGCTCCGTCCTGCCTGCAGCAGGCAACGCCGGTCCTGGGCTTCGGTGAGTGCCGGAGAGACCGGGAACGGGTACCACGCACCGGGGAGTGGGGACCGGGGAGACCCTCAGCCCCCCCAGCCCGGGCTGCTCAGGCAGCATCCGTGGCTGGCTGTTCCATCCTCATCCTCCCTGGGCTGTTCCGGGGGTCTCGGTGTGTCCCCAAGTTGCAGCGGGACCAGCCGGCCCTGCCCGCGCTGCCCGTTTTCCCCCAACCGTATGATCCCATCTGGCATCAGCGGCATTCCCAGCTTCTCTGCAGTGTTTATTCCCCGCTCGGGAAGGAGAATCCTTCCTCCTCCGGATTGTCGGGGTGACCAGGGGAGAGGGAGCACCCCCCCCCCCCCCCCCCCCCCCTCGCTCAGCCTGGCTTTGTGGTTTGCCAATTTGGAGGCAGCAAAAACCACGGCAAGATGTTGGCAAGCCGCTAAATGCCATCTTGCAACCCCAAAGCAGCTGCGGCTCCGTGGGCTGAGGTTGTCCGTAACGGCAGACGGCACCGGCGTGTAGCAAGGCACAAGGCACGGAGCCCAGAAGGGACAGGAACACGACAAGCATCCATCCCTTGTCTGCCCCGACCTCCTGGATAAGCCCCTTCGGAGCCTCGGTTTATCCCGGTCCTTTGCTGATTTTAGGGAGCATCCCGTGCAGGGCCAGGCTGCGATCGCGTGGCCCTCAATCATCCCAGCCACGCGCGATAGCTGGCTTCGCTGACCCGAATTTTCAATTACAGTGAGGATATCTGCCCCCGAGACCCGGTGGGGGGTTCACGTGCCTTGGGAGGGCCTGGATGCGGGGGGGTTAATTTGGGATAATACCGAGATGAGGCACCCAAGCTGCCTCCTCTCTGCATGGATGCTGGGCTCGCCCGGTCGTGTCCCCCTCGGTGTCCCTTTTCCCCGTCTCAGAGAGCCACAACACGGTGGGTTGGGATTCTCCTTCGTTAACATATTTGCGGGTCCAAACTGTTGCATTTTTATCAGTCTGATTGTCTTTAGGGCAGCGTAAGGCAGAAATCTCCTTTACTTTCAGTTTTGCCCCTTTCTCCCAGACTGGCTGCGGGGGGATTCACGCAAGCTGAGTTTTCCCTAGATTTTTCTCATCCCCTCTTCCCCCTGGAGCTCGGGATCACTCGCTCTTCTCCCATAGTGTTATGGCATCACCATGTTCGTGGCCTTGTGCCGAGCAAGATCCAGCTCTAACTTATTGCCGGGCAGTAACCTCTGCTCCGGGCCCTGCCCGTACATCCCGCACCACGACACGGGCAGGCAGCAGGCAGGATTCTGCTGCTTCCCACCACCCCGAATCCCTGGCATCCTCCTGCCTGCTCGCTGAGTGAGACGGAGGGACAAACATCCCTGGGGCTGAAGTTTTGTGTCTCTCCCTTCTAGACTGATCCCACATTCCTGGAGCTCCCTGGCGATTTAACTATCTGCTCTCAGACTAATTTCCTATTAGGTTATTCCCTGTTTTTTTCCCCCCAGTTAAAGAGGAGTTGGAGTTTTTCAGTCCCAGATGCCTCTAACCCACTGGAGGTTTGGCTGGTCCCACGGTGACATGCAGCCCATGGGGTCAAAGTCAAGAAGGGTGAAAATATTTGACTCCAGAAGTTAATAACGAAGGAAAAAGTGAGACGTGGAGGCTCAACGTGGGATAAATATCCACGGAGAACCTCAGCACGTGCCCGCAGCCCCTGGGATGTGGTTGTTTATTGCCTTGGCCACCCACGCTGCCCTCCTGGCATTACAGAGCTGCACCATTATAGCTCCTGTGCTGCTGCTCCGACACCACCAGCAGCATGGCAGACATTCATTTTTCCTCTTCTTGGGCTAAAAATCCTCATTTCCACTCTGATCTGCTGGATCCCAATCTGCAGGAGGGCTCTCAGGGTCTGGTCACCTCCAGCTGATGCTGCCACGCGATTTCCAGGTCCCAGCATTTAATTAATGAGCTGTGCCGGGACTCGGCTTGCCGCAACATCCAGCATTGCCCAGGCACGTGGCTGCAGGCTCAGCTGGCTGCGATGCCGACTGGGATGCTGGAGATGCAGGACCCAAAGCCAAGCATCGCAATGAAGTGGGGCAGAAGCTGCTTTCACACGAGACACCTCCATTTTCGGCTGCACAGAAAGCCCAAATTATCCAAATTTACTCCCCGCAAACAGTCCCTCCTGTGTTGGTGTAATGACAGCAGCACCCTTCAAGGCAGAGAGCGTTTGCCATGGTTTCAAATGGTTTCAGGACTTTGGGAAAGCACCTGTAGCTAAAATTGGACAGAAAAAGTGTTCCTGCTGGTGGATACTTTCTGACTGCCCGCATTTTGCCTCCACCATGGCGGTCCAGCCTGCTCCATGCTCCATTCCTCCATCTCCCTACCACCAATTTGAGCCTGCTGAGTCCAAGGAGCCAGAAATCAAGTTGCTGACGGGCTGATTCAGGGTCCTGGCCAGGATGATCAGTGGAGGACCGTGGTCAGGTGTAAGGGCTGCTTCCCAGAGCCTGCGAAATAAGATCTGCAGGGCTGGGAAAGTCTCTGCATGTTCCTGGAGAAGCAGAAAATCCCCTTTTGCTGGAGATGCTGCTGGGTCAGGGCTCCTCTGCGTCTCCCAGCCTTGCGCAGAGGCACACGGGTCTCCACCGGAATGTGTCTCCTGCCGTTTGCCATGGCTACTTGTTGGCTTGGACTCCTTGCCCTGGGATGGTGCCCAAAATAGGGCTGGACTTAGTGTTTCCCCTCAAACCCCCGTTCCTCCAAGGTGCAGCAGAAGACCTTGGTTGCCCTCGGCAGCTCGCTGCCTTTTAAAAGAGCCGTAAGCTTCATCCATGGGATGCTATCATCCCTCTGAGCCTTTGACGGGGCTTGGGCATGTTACCCCAGGACCTACAGGCTTACAGGAAGATAAAAGCATTGAGAAGCTGGAGAGGACAGAGATAAGTGCTCGTAAAACCCAAAGAGCTTGGTGGGGTGGAGGTTGTGGACACTGGAGAGGGTGCCGCTGCCTGGCTCAGCCTGCAACCCAGACCCAGCGCACCAGATAATGTATTTATTACTGACTCCTTTACCTTGAAGTTATCATGACAAAGCGTTTGAAGAGCGGCCATAGATTTACATGTTGATAACACTCAGGAGGAAAAAAACTGAAAAGCTCTGGAGCCTTTTTAAGCAGCTCATAGCACCAAATCTGGCGTGAAACTGGACGAAATTCAGACGCAGGTCTGTCTCTGACCTGGACCAAGGTTTCCAACAAGCTCAGCACCCACAGCCTCCTGTCAAGACACACATACATTTGCTCTCTGGTTCCTAAATGTGTGTTCTCCACGTCCTCTGTGATTTATACAGTGCCAGAGCTGCGGGCTTGGGGTTCACCAGGAATTTACCACCTGCAGCGAAACCCAGAACCTGCTGCTTTCGCAGACCCAACTTTGACATTTATTTTCAAGGTTGTCACAAAAACCTCCATGCCGAGCCTCCCTTCTCCCTCTCCTACAGTAACACCATGTGGCTTTAAAGAACAAAAAGCAAAAAACAATGGTAGATGATTGTAAGGAGTTATGCGAGGCTAAGCATCCCCCCAAAAAAAAGCAGACACTATTACTGCAGTACATGATCCTCCCCCCCCCGCAAGGGAAAACTCCTTCTCACACCATCTTTTCCCTGTTACCCAGGTTCAGACTCCAAAATGCGGGAGGTGTGCGCCGGCTGCGACACCCCCATCTCTGACCGGTTCCTCT
Source organism: Aquila chrysaetos chrysaetos (assembly GCF_900496995.4). NCBI lineage: Eukaryota > Metazoa > Chordata > Aves > Accipitriformes > Accipitridae > Aquila > Aquila chrysaetos. The sequence continues at coordinate 43,334,327 of NC_044014.1, read as the reverse complement.
TGCGAGTCAACGAGCGTTCCTGGCACGAAGGCTGCGTGAAATGCGCCGTCTGCCTGCAGCCGCTCTCTGGGACCTGCTACTGTCGCAACCGGCAGCTCTACTGCAAACACGACTACGAGAAGTAAGTGCCCTCCGGTTATTTTCTCTGATTTTTCCTTCCCTCTCGGCTCTGTTTTGATTGTGTCGGAGGCAGGGTGGGTTCAATCAGGAGGTGGGCTTCTGGAAGGGTGGGTTGGGAAAGGGCACCGTGGTGTCGGTGTCGTGTAGGCTGGAGAGGACTAGGTGAGATGATAAGGACCACAGAGGTGTCCTGCAAAGCGATGCTGTCCAAATAGAGGGACAGAAGTGTTTAGCTTTGATTTAATGTGGCGACGTGGCAGGGATGAAGAGGAAGAAGGGATGAGCTGTTGGTTGAAGAGGCAGAAAGGATGAGCTGTTGGCTGTTGGGATGCTTTTTCAAGAAATGAGAATCGCCCAGGAGATGACAACCCCCAGCTCCATGCCTTGTCCTTCTGGGATGTGCGGGCCAGCAGATTTAACCTGAGGAGCTTTGCTTTGCACCGAAGGTCCGACTCATGGGGTGAAGAACAGATCAGACGAGGACAGGAGCGGGCACGCTGTCCCCTAACCATGATGCTGGGAGCTGCTAGCAAGTGCTCTTTGGTGCGAGGGAGCCCATGGCTGTGGTTACGCCGCGTGGCTGAGCCTGTCTTTGCCACGGGCAGGGTGCTGGGCTCTGCTCTGCTCAGGGTGGCAATCCTGTGCCTTCAGGAGGGTCAGCACCACCAAATATTTAGAATAGAATGGAATGGAATGGAATGGAATAGGAATAGAATGGAACAAGAACAGGAACAGAATAGATAGAATAGAATAGAATAGAATAGAATAGAATAGAATAGAATAGAATAGAATATTTCAGCTGGAAGGGACCTACAATGATCATCTAGTTCCACTTCATTTGCTTTTGAACACCTCGCTAGGGCTTCCAGGAGAAGACGGGGCTGTCGCGCTCCTCTGCTTGTTGTGTAAGTTTAATTGCGTATCAGATGAGGTGTTTTGAGCGTTAGTGAATCCAGACAGAGCTGAAGAGAGGGAAGCGGCCCATGGAGCTGGAGGGGCTGAAGGCATTTTGTAAGTGGAAAGCTGGCTTGCGGTGGTGCGATATGGAAGGAGACATCCCTAAAATGAAAGCGTGGCAGGTACCTGGAGGGGCTGTAGGACAGCTGGGGAGCAGCTGCCCTGCGTATCACTCTGGGCTGCGTGATTTGATAAAATATAGCCATTGGTGTGTGTGAAATCCTCGGAAAAATCAGGTTTTTAGGGTTATCCCAAACAACCTTGTCTGCAAAACTCAAAGAGCAGCATCTCCCACAGCACTGGAGATACCTCCCTGAATCTTGGCAGAGCCCGAGCTGGCGGCGTGGTCGCACCTTGCCCCAGCACTAAAGCAGTGAAGGGTTTTTTTGCCTTTAGTGGTCATAAATGCACTTTTATTAACAAAGCCGCTCACGTGCTTCTGTTAGCATTGGGAGGTGAACATGGGATGGAAAATCTCTCTCTGCCACTGCTTGGCTCTGTGGCCACAGGCAAATCCTTTCCCCTTCACTCTGACCCTCTCCAATTGAAAACTGGAGCCTTCACCCTTTGCTTTCCTTCAAACGCTGGTGATGTCCTTTTCGAAGGGGCATCGGGAAGCCCAGGGAGCCTGTGCGTCCCCATTTTTTGCAGTCTGGAAGTGTTTTGAAGCAGAGCAGCCACTGGAAACGAGTCTGGGAGGACAGGGAAAGGGGCCGCCCTTTAATTACAGCCTTGCGTTCCCAATTCTGCCTTCCCCTGGCAGACACCGTGAGCCCCACGTGGCATTTTTTAGGGGGGTGATGTGGCACAAGAAGCCACTCGTATCCCCTAAGGCTGATCCCTGACCCTGACAGCTCTGAGCCGGACCGGCAAGAGCCCGTCTGCTGGCCACCCCCTTTCCTTCAGCATCTCAGGAACAAGAGATAAGCTTCAAGAGCCTGAAGGGAGTGCAGGATCTGCCCCTCCGAGCAGGACCGCAAATGATGAACCAGCACCGTTGCCTCCTGTCTGGATGCACTGAGCAAGTGGCATCGCTCCATAGAGCCGGGGCAGGGTCGATCCTGCCGGAGGTTATCTCTCAGCACGGAGCGCTTTGATCATGGCTGTAAAAAAATGGAGCTGCTTCCACGCTGGTTGCTGGCTCCGTCCACCTTGCAGCAGGGCAGGGGATGGCTCGAAGGCAGGGGATGGCTCAAAGGCTGCTGCTTTTCCTTTTGCCTCTGGCAAGAGAGCTAAATAACCACAGAGACACTCCAGCAAACTTCAGATACATCGGAAAACGCCGTGAGCTTCTCCCTCCCTGGGATAGGGAGCTCCTCAGAGCTCAGCAGCTCCCTGCCATCGCTGCTGGTCACTGCAGCTGCTGGCAATGCCATTAATGCCATGGCACCAGGCACCGAGAAGACGGTCTGGGCTCAGTCGGTGGCTCATGCCGACAGTGATGCTTTGTCAGTTCTCCTCTTCTGCCGAATAAGCATCTCCTGTGGGCACAACACAAACTGCTTCCACACGCTCCCTCCCAGCTCATCCCTCCCGTGCCAAGAATTCCACTGAAATATTAGGGGGGAAACAGTGCTGCTGCCCAGAAAGCCCGTGTCTGGCTGTGACTTCCCGAGGCTGGTGCCGCTGGGAAGAGCTGGTGACACGCAGACATCCAAGGATGCCGGGAAGATGCTCCATCAATTCCCTGAAGTTTGGCAGCATCCTCTAAAGACTTAACGGTCCAATCTTATCTTCCCTGCGCTTCATAAAGCAGAGCGCAGCCTCCTCCCGGCCACTGACGCAAGCGCTTGGCAGTGATGGGAATGGTAATAAAAATACCAGGGCTTGCCCACTTCCCCATGGAGGCTGGGAGAGGCAGGGACAAGGAGCTGGGCAGGCGCAGCCACAGCTTGACGTGGAAGGGCAGGACAGGCTTCATGAGCAAGGCGGCACCCACACCGTCCCGGCAAAGGGCGAGGGTCCCGGGACGCTTTGAAGCAATGGAGGTGGACGGCCGTAAGGTCTTGGCTTCGGCTGCTGTGCAGGTAGACAGGAGCCAGGTGCTGGAGTGGGTTTGACCACTGTGGTTAAGAGTAACCAGATAAAAACGCGTTTGCAAAACTAGTCTGTAAGGAGCACCATCTCCTCCTCCAGGCAATCGGGTGCCTGACCCCGAGGCCAATGACGGCATTTCCACGTGGAAAGACCTCAGCCTCCAACATTGCTTTTTTGCTATTGAATTTTGGGCAGGGTAGCATGGCCACGCTGTTTTTCCTAGCGCCGTGCTGCAGGCAGCTGCAGCTGCAGGGCTGCAGACCCCTGGCACGGTCTGCTCCATCCCGCTTCTGTGCTCCAAAGTATCTCGGCCAGCTTCAAAAACACCCCTTAGGGCCTCCAGCTCCTTAAATGCTTTCGAAAGTTGGTGCTTCAGGCACTTTTGAAGGCATCTCCGCTCAGCACCTTTGTGCTTCCAGCATGGGAATTTCCAGGGAGGCAAACTCTCAGTCCTCCTGTTTGGAAATCTTGTCCCCCAGAGTATTCATTCTTGGCCTTGACTTTCCAAAGTTCGTGGTTTTGGCCAGCGATGAATCCCAGACTGCAGAATCCAGTGTCGCCCTGGGCTGCGGCGTAGACCGAGGCTTGCAGCGTGGTGACCTGGAGGGGAGACCCATCTGGCATTTATTCCTTCTCATGTGAAACTGCGCAATAAGAGGAAAATGCTTTAATGGAGAGATAAGCCAGCAGCTGCAGCTGAACGTGGGGGAAGGAACGGACTGTTGATCTAGAGATGAAATGTTAAGCCTGAAGATGGATGTTGTTCTGCAGTCCCTATCATATAAAACCACAATCTGAAGGCTTTTGTGAAACTCTCCTCTTCCCCTTTTGCCTGGGGCCCAGCCAGCTCTCCTGTGCTTTGCTCAGGCACCTGCCCTGTAAATCCAGCTCCGGGCAGCTCGTGTAAATGCAATGGCTCAGGAGAAGCAGGGGGAGGAAGGAAAAATACTCCTGAACGATGATAGAGTGGCTGCAACGGCCGGGTCCTGGGCGCCTTGTTTACTTTGAAGTTTGTTTTGCGGAATGACAGGCGATGTGGGGGCTGCCGGGGAGCTGTCAAGAGGGATCTGAACCGCAGCCTTGCGCTGGCAGCCTTCCCCCTCTCCTCCACACTCTCCTTTTGCCCATGTGGAGATGATTTGCTCGTCCTCTGTAGAGATACGGGGTGAACTCGGCTCGAACCTGACTTGCAGCTTCTCCATTGCCGAGCGGCTGCCGGCACGTGACCGGCACAGCTGAGCACAGACCGAGTCCTCCGAGTGCCCTCACGGTCCCCGGTCTTTGCCCGAATCACCATGGTTTCTCCACCTGGTTGTAGAAGCGAGAGGGTTGAGGAGGGCTTGACCAGCACATCCCAGCCATCGGCTCTGCCTGCATCCATTTTGGGGTCCTCTCGGAGCTATTCTCATCCTTGCTGGGTGAGATGTGCAGAACCTAGCGCTGCACTTAAAGCCGAGATAATATTCCTAGCCATCATGGTTTTGAAAGCCCACGAAAGGGTGGCTGAGGTTTAGGGAGATCCTTCTGAACCAAGAGCAGCTCATTTGCCTTTTGAAACCCACCACGGATAACTTCAGCTACCCCTGCGTGTCAAGCAGGGATGTTCAGAGAGCAGAGAGAGGAAACTTGGGCTCCGAGCCCAGGGTGTTGAGCGCATGGCTGCCAAATTGGTATTTTGGTACCTTGGAGTGACATCCAGCATCGTTCTTTTGGGACCTTTAACCACTTTGGCCAATTTTCTGGGCTGTGCAGATTAGGAAAAGCCCAGGAGAGAGGCGAGTGCTGTGATACAAATGGAGTTGCCTGAGAAATGGGAAATAGGGGCTGACTTTTTTCATCGGGTGGAGTAAGCAGGTTAAAGATGCGGGCTCAGGTGACGGCTGGGATGCGGAGGAAGGGTAGAAGGTTCCGAAAGTCTGTTGTGCGTCCAGAGAAGCAGCGCGGTGCAGCCAAGGAGTAGCCAGCAGCCCTGCTCCTCCCTGGGGAAGAGGCAGGGAGCGAGGCAGTGACCCTCCCTGCCTGAATATCGGGGCCTGACCCAGACCGAGCACCTTGGCAACTGTTCTGAGCAAGCTGGTTAATGTTTAAAACCATGTGGGAGGGCTCCCCTGCGAGGAAAGATCTCCTGGGTAGGAGAAGCCGGGACAAGAGTTGGACAAGAGTGAGCCCAGGCACTGTGTGCAAACCCTATTGCATTCCAGGAGCAGGAGTCAGGCCCTAAAAATGATGAAATTGGTGTTGGAACCGGAAGGATTTGCTTTGGTTTTTTTTCTTGTGGTGGGGTGTTTTTTTTGGCTTTTAAGTACAAAAGCTTCTCCTTCCCCCTTGCTGCACTTGGGACATTCATAGTCAGCTCAGAAATTATCAGAGCGCTTCCTAGGCATGAGGACATCAAAAAACGGTGCTTTAGATGTATTTATAACCCAAAAAACAGGCACTCGAGGACAAAACAGCGCCAAAACATGACGGTTTGCAAGAGCTGGTGATAGCTACTACTCTTAAAGCCCGCCCAGCCCTGCTTTACCAAGCGTGGCCGCTCCTGGCTGTGCTGGGCATCCCAATCCTCTTGCTCTGAAGGCAGCGGGCAGGGACCCGTCCTCCCGCCCCGCTCGGCCACGGGCAGCTTGTCCCTCTGCTGAGCAACGGGGTCCGTCCCCCCCCCAAGTCTTCTCCTGGCCCTCCCTCTCCGTCAGGCTGTCGGGAGGTAATGAAAAGTGACGGTGCTCTGAAAAGTGAGCAAATAAATGAGATAATGAGCACCCTTGACAAGGCAGTGATGAATGGAGCCCGCGTGCCCGGCTAACCGACCCTGCGGGTCCCTCCACGAGTAGCACAATGGGAGACGAGGGGACGAAGGAGGTGGGAAGGAACTGCAACTCCTTCCAGCTCCTCTGGGCTGGGTGATGGGACCGAGTCCGGACACCCTTTGATAGCACCCATTGCTGGTCCTCCGAGGAGCATCCACAGCTCTTATCCTGAGATCCTTTGCTCCTCCAAGCTGGGGAGGTCACTGCAGCCATCCCTGCTCCACTGGTGAGGACCAGTGGGACACCTCAGTAGTGCAGAAATTGGGCAGCTTGAACCTGGGAAAGACCCTGATGTCCTGTTTTTAGGACAGCCCCGGTGGGTTTGCGGCTTTATATCTCTGTTGGACACGGCGTGACCGCTGCCGGGGAGCAGGACGGGTCCCCCAAAGCTTCGGTGAACAACCCATTCGCAAAAGCTCGTGCTTTTTTCCCCATCCCAAATATTTCCTCCTTCCTCGTTGGGTGGGTGGTTGAGCCCTGTCTCCCACTGAGAGCGAAGCCCGTCTGATGATTAATGACGTTAATTACACAAAGCTATTCCTACCCCAGTTCTCACTGTTCCCTTGCATTGGTTTGTTCACAGGGCCCAGGAAATTAAACACTAACTCTATAATCGCTGCAAAATGAAAGAAATATGCAGATGCGCCTTGAGCGTGATTAAGAAACCAGCCACCACGTGCTGTCTGTTCCCCATCGCTGTTGGATTGTTTTTCTAACGGGGGGAATACATGGGGGAGGAAGAACTTTTTTTCGTGGGCGGCACATTATTTTCCTAGTTTAATTAAATGTAATTTACTTTGATAGATACTCTTTCTCTTTTGGGCTGTTTTTTTGCTTCCATGTTTTGCATCCCATGGCTTTGAACCTCTCCTGGACCCCATGTCACCAACTTTCACGCTATTACTGGCCAGAGTTTTCTTAAGCACCCAGCTCCTGGAGCCCTGTGACCATAGTCTAATATCAGCTGTGCCTGCCTGTAAAAAGAATTTGCTTTCTCTTCTGATCAGGAAAAGGAAAATATGAACCCCCAAAGACTTAGATATCAAAGTAAACAACCATAATTCAAGGTAACATCTCCCCCCAAGCAGAGGACACAGATGTACCTTAACAATCGAGCAGTTGTAAATGTTTTGGATCCTCGGCACTTGCAGTGAAAGACGTTTCTCATCCCTTTCAGGCTGCAGGTGACTTTACGGGCACGAAGCGGATATCGAGGATGCTGGTACCTGGGGTTGGGGAGGTGGACATGGTCCAGCGGGCAAGCCGTCTCAGAGCAGCAGAGGGTTCGACAGCCTGCCCTTCAGGGCTGAGCTTATTAACGTGGCGCTGATAGACGTGCTACAGCTCTACTTCCCCGTGCTCACAGCCTTGCAGAATCGCTCGCAGAGCTCCCCAAGCCAGGTCTAGGGTTGGCGGTGGGTTGCTGGGCTGGGGAAGGAGGAGGCAAGTTTCGCTCAGGTCAGCGGTGGCTGGAAGGGCGAGGGTTTGCGCTGGAGACAGCACCAGGCTCTGTTCTGACAGTGTGGCTGTCAGTATTTCCCCAGGATTAATTCAAGTTTAGACGCAGCACAACTCCAGCTGGGCTTGGGGGTTCCCACCCTGAAAGAACTGGTGTCTGGGCGCGTGAGCGGCGATTGCGGCAAGGCTGGGCTGGCAGGCAAGGAGCAGGGTTAGAGCTCTGGGTGCTGATGCTGTTCTCATCCCGGCACCTCTGTTTCCCTCTCAGTGCCCGGAGGACCGCTTGCCCTTTGCAGCAGCGGGGTCTGGATGTTACCTGCACGCACTGAGCACTGCAGCAGGAAAGCCGACGCTCCGCTCCGTCCACTTTCCCAGTGCCACCTCCTAAAGCAGAACACCGGGAAGGGTTCTGGGACAGAGACTTACGGTTTGGAAGGCGCTGAAGGGTTGGAGACTGTACCATGCTCCTGCTTCTGGACGCAGCATCTCTCTCAGTCCAGGACCAGGGACCACAAGAGGGCAGCCGCGAAGGCAAAGGTGCCAGAAATAAACTCCTGAGAGCCAGTTTCCAGCAGTGCCAGGGGCTGCAATGCTGGGAAGAGGCAGGCAGGCAGGCAGGCAGGCGGGCAGGAGCTGTTCCCATGCAGCACAAGCATCCTGACAAGTAAAGGGGAGCCCTGAACTGTTAATTCTTTAAGAAACCAGTTTTCTCCCGGGCTAGGAGATTCCTGGAGCGTGGCAAGGGGAGCGCAGACCCTGTTCTTCTCTCTTATAAACAGGGGTGGTTTAGAGAGGATCCGCCAGAAGGTATTTACAGGCACTCGGTCTCTGCACTAACATGTAGAGCCTATGGCTGGTGTGAGTGATCGCAAGGATTTAAGGGAAAGTGAAATATTTATGAAACAAAGGTGCTACTGTCCCTGTATTATCACGTTTCTTTTATTTCTGAACTTGGCTAACACTGCAAGTGCAGCACTTACAGTCTATCACCCAGTTTCTTCATTCTCTATTTCCTTCTTTCAGAAGTCTGTGTGAAACCAGACGCTAAAGAAACAAGGGTGACAGCTGGCAATGTTGAACGAGTCTTGTTGGTGTCACACACTACCCTGAAAATGAGATCCTCCGACCTGTCCTCCCAGTCATGTGGGAGGGGTTAAGTTGCTCTTTCTCTCTTGTTTCTCCCAAGGTATTTTCCTACCTTCTGCTTCCCAATCCTCCTTCTCTTTCCCTCTGCTGTTTCTGCTCACCGATCGTCTCTAGAGTCCCAGTAGCTCCATGCCTCCTGCGTTGCTAACACGCTGCTGGAGAATGTGGCCCCTTCTTTCCTAGCTGTTGCACAAATTGAATTATAAGCCAGATCCATAATCTGCTTCCAGCTTTCATTTCCCTCTCCCCCTTAATGCAATTAAGCTTAAATATGGTTAATTACAGTTTATCCTAAGTATCTTGGTGGCAGCTTCACACATCTTTGACTGCTCGCACAGTTTTTTCCCATTATTGGGGTCTTGCTGATACAGCCGCTGTAATATTGGAGCTGGTCAGCCTTGCACGGAGAAGCAGCATCCCAAATCCCGTTCCTGATTCCTGGATGTGGTTTTGCTGGTGCCAGGAGAAAGGTGAAACTAGAAAGAAGCTTGGCCTGTAAAAAAAAAAAGATGCACAAGTTTAATTAACAATGTGCTTTTAAACTGGTTACATTAATCCCCAAAAGCAGTGTAATTCACTTTCAGTGCTATGGTAAATTTAGGGCCACAGTTTAAGCAGAGAAATGAGCAGCCACGCAGCACTGCACCCGTTTCATGAGCTTCGGCGTGACGACGCAGCCTTTGCTAGGCTACTGCCAAAATGGAAGCTACCTCATTAATCTAGACTTGGGTTTAAACCAATAATCCCAGTTAGTCTTGGAAGTGCAGTAAAGCTACCACGCTACCTTTGGATCACAGTCCGCTCACGTACAACTTTCTAGTGGCTTTGTGGACTAGGAGAGTCTACGCTGCAGTTTGTGACCTGGTCCTTGAGGCTTTGGCTTGCTTTTTTTGGCTCTTCTTTTCTTTCTTCTCACAAATTTTAACTTCCCTTCTCTTTATTCCTACCGCCTCCATCACAAGTCAGGCTGGTCTGTACATAGACATCTCCCTCACTGTTAAGTCAGCCAGTTTCTTGAGTTAAACAGGTGGGCTCCTATTAAGCGACAGCTTAACAGCTTTCACCGTTTAAAAACTCTCTTTAGATTTTTAAAATCTGGATTATGTTTAACTGGTATCTGCCTTAAGAGCATCCACACAGAGGGATTCAGAAGCTGACTGCGTTAGCGTGGCGTGCTCTCTGTAGTAGATCACTCATGAAAGCAACTTTACATTCAGGTTTTTTTCCCTAAGGTCGCTGTTAGCAGAAGGGTACCTTTTCTCTTCTGAATCCTTAACGCAGGCTTAGTTTTTTGCTGAAATATTGTCCTGGCCACCTCTTGGGCCACGGCTGTTTTGTGGGAGCATTTTAATTCTTTCTAAAATGATTCCTGCTTGAAAGGACTCTAAAGGAGGACTTATTCTCAACCCTTGCAGTGAGGATGCTCTGTTATTCGTAAGCCACACTGGGAACCACGGCACAGAAAGGATATGCCCAGAGCTATCCAAAAAGTCTAGCAGGGCACGGACAGGGACTACAGTTTCTAATTGCCAAGTGCCTTTCTCCAGCTTGTCACCTGCCCAATTCAGCCCCAGGGCGCGGAGCTCTGCAACCCTTCGGAAGGTACCGGAGGCATTTTGCCGGGAAAGTTGGCTCCAGTCGCCACGTTAGGATGGGATGGAGCTAAGTGTCACTCCTGGTGCAGGCAGCAGCCCTGCCCAGCCACGGTGCCCCATTACCGCTGCGTGCTACCGAACCGTCCCCCGTGCCACCGCACGCCCCCTTCCTCATTTAAAACAGAGAGAAGAGGGAGAGAGCGCAGAGTTTAATTTAAATCACATCTCCCAAGCTTGTTCTTTTCTCAATCAATATTGCTTTTTACATCATATCTAATCTCTTCCCCCCCCCTCCAAAGTAAAATTTAATTAAATAATTCTAATGAATGTTTAATGATGTTCTTTTGTCATTATTAAATCTGTAATAAAAGTGTCTGCAGCCCTTCTACCTCCCTCCCCCTCACTTCCCCCATTAATACCCCCACCGCCAGCCCTCCCTCTCCCGTGCACACACTGTCCTGCTGTCTCTCTTTTTCCCTGCCTTCCCCCCTCTCGCTGTGACAACGCCAGCATTCAGACCTGCAAACAGGAAATGAGAAAAGGAGAAACAGGATATTGAGTTTGGATACTATCTGGATCGGTAATATCACCCCTAGCTACTAAGCGAAGGAACCCTTCTCCTGCCAGGCATACTAATGGAGATGCGGAGGCTTCCCGGAGCCATGCAATAAGGCAGGACAAAATCAATATGAATTGATAACTCCCAACTTTAAACCCGCGGACCCGGAGCGAGTTTTTGGGTTGTTGAGTGGAGAGGGGGGAAAGCAAGAGGAGAGAGAAAGGAGCTGAGGGTTCCCTTCTCAGGGGACAGCGGGAAGGTGCTGTCGCGGTGATACAGGGACCAGAAACTTTATTCCTTCCCAAAGAGGAGGAATCCCCATAGAGATGCGGTTCCCATTTTTTTTGAACCAGGGACTGGAGCTTCCTAAGAGCTCGGCGTGGAGTAAGAGCCAGCTGGATTCCGAAAGTGGGGCAGCTCGCCAAAGCACCCCAGCAGCTCTCTGCACTTGGAAGAGAAAATCGTTTCAAAAAGACGAGGGCAATGCCGTTCTCTGGGCAGGTGGGCAGAGGTGGCTGGCTTGGGGCAGGACCCACCTCCTCCGTCCCTAGCAAGAGGCTTTGCTCTGTTGTTCCTGACAGTTTGCAGGATATCCTTTAAAAAGCACCAAGTGCAGGACCCCACAAGTGCTTCCGAATTACAGCGGGAACTTCGCATGGGATCCAGAGAAATAAATGCTGCACCTGCTCACTGCAGCTCTGCGCGTCCCGCGGTCTGCTGGGCCCGTCCCCGCTCAGCTCAGGGTAGGATTCCCACCGTCTCCTGTTGGAAATATTCAAAAAAGCATTTAGAGTATACTCTAAAGAGCGTAAAACCAAACTAGTTCCAGTCCAGGGCAGGTCTGTAGAGATTCAACAGCTGAATCCCACCTTCCTACAGCTCAGAGACAGCCTAATGTGGGATTAAAGCGGAGCAGGCACATTTTTGCCTCTGCTTTGCAGAGGTGAGGGTGATTGCAGAAGCTGAATCCCCCTCCGCCGCACTGCCCCAGCGACAGAGAGTATTTTCGGCGTAGGTGAGCCCTTGCAGGGCTGCGAGCGCGAGGCAGCTCGGATGTTAAATGGGGTGTTAGCAGCTCGAAGTGAAGGGCAGGAGGGAACCGCTCAAGGTACACGTACTGCTGTCATCCCTCTGTTCTGGGTGTGTTTGGAAGGAGCCTGCTCATTTTCCTCCTCGGAAGCAGCGGTTCATGCTGGCTCCCGTCGAGAGTCACGATACCTGACAAGCGTGGTCCTGCCATGCTCTTTCCATCACCGCAGAAGTCCCCTGCCCAGGTTTGGGAAGGGCTGCACGCTGCGAGCTGCCCCTCCAGAAAAGAAAGCACCTGCAATACAGAGACTGGTAAAACCAATTTTTGGGACCCGTTTTCCCAGCCGCTGAGCTCTGTCTGCAGGGAACGGCTGTGGGGTGCAGAGGGGGACGGTTTTGGGAAAGGGGGAGACGTGCTTGCAAAAGCAAACGGCCCCCCTTTTCCCACTGTGCTTTAGCCAGTAGCACCGTCCCTCCCACCTCTCCTTCACCTGACAGAGACACAATCCCTCCCTGGCAATAGTCAGGAAAAAGGAGGCAAGGGGGGGGGGGCAAAAAAAAAAAAAACACAACCCACATTTTTTGTTAGCATTCAGCAGTGATATGACAGGCACCCTATGAATTCTGGGAGATTTTAATAAAGAAGACAGGCCTGTGAAATTTAATAAAAGAGTTCATCAGATTATATGGTGATGGCTCAGTGCCACCGTGCTGGCAGTAATATCCTCGCAGTGGGGGGTTTAACCCCTTGAGGGACAGAGCAGCAGTACTGTATTAAATCTTTCAGTAGCATTTCACTCGTGTCACTTTAATATTTATGAATCTCTCTGGCTTTGGGAACCTCTTTGGTGTTGTTTTGCTTTTCTGTTTTGCTTGTGGTTTAGGTTTTCGGCAGCGGTAGTGGTTGGGTTTTGTTGTTTGTTTTTTTTTTTTCAGCATCAGTTTTCATCGCTGACATGAGCAGAATCAAGCCCGGGGAGCAGAGCTTGTAACACCTCTTACCTTCTGGGTGGATGCCAAGGGCATTTACAGGGTCCAGCCAAGCAGGACCACACTTAGGAGATGCAGGTTTTTTGGTTACTTTTTATAACCGAGCGCAATTACATTAAATGCTGCTCCTGGTGCTAGATGCAAAACTCTGGGGAGATCTCTTTGCTGCATGCTCTGTCCCAAAATCCATCTGTTCTACACAACCGTGGTGCTGCCCTCACCCTTGTATTTCCAGCGATGGATAGAGAAGGTCGGGTCATTCCCTCTGTGCAACTGTGAAGATGCAACAGCAATAGTGCCACGGTGGCTCTTCGACTCCTACCCCATCCTTCTGCCTTTTAATGAAACATTTAAGTGAGATGACTAAGACCTGTTATTTTAAATTTGTTTTTTCCGCTCCTCGGGGGTGAACTTTGCATGCAGTTTGGCTTTGGAAAGCTTTGATTTCGGAAGACTTATTTTCTGGTGTACACGCTCACATTAGAGGAGGTTTGAGTATGTTTGAGTCTTGGCCATTTCTGACAAGAGGCACAATTACATAATTACACAATTACAAAGTTCCTTTCTGGGGGTAAATCTATTCATGTAAGCCACAAAGGGCTTTGCAGGGAATGGAGAGCAAAGGTAACTGTTGCCCCCGAATTACTCCTCCTCTCTCTGACCCAAACGGTGCTAGAAGAAGTCAGAAACTAAGCAGAAGGAAATTTTTTTCCCCTTAATCCCCTGGTGCCACTCTGTATCGCTGAATTGGGGGAAATGGCTGTTGCGGTAGGGAATGAAAGAGCATATTGTGCTGGCGCTGCCTCCTCGTTTCCCTTGTGCGTCCCCTTCCCCATCACGCCCTTAGCCCCCAGCCCGAAATCTGGAAAGAGGCTTTGCAAGTTCCACTTCAATATTTCAGACGGCTACAATGGATTTTGCAGCTCAATGTTAAGTAAACAGACCTTGCTTAAGCCTGGACTGCTTCATTTTGACTAAACCCTAACTAAATAAGCTCGTTCCATGAAGCACAGGCCTCCCAGCTTATTCCTTGCTTCATTAACACCTTTTAATCCCATCGAGACAATCGTATGCCCCCCAAATTACCCTTCCCAGGCCTGGGTCAGCATCTTCTCTGTGCCATGATGGGTCAGAGAGGTTCTCAAATAACTTGCTGCTCAGTTCATCCCCATCCGAAGAGCCGGGAGCTGGGCTGCCGCTTCTCCTCCAGAGCCATCGGCAGTGACAAGGGGTGCTCTGCAAGGATTGACAGAGAGTTAGGCGTCGGGGTGTTTTACCAGGACTAAAGTCTGACAAATGAAGTCCACAAAATGCCTGAAAAGATGTAGAAAGATCTCAGAGCTCCTCAGTTGTGTGCAAAAGCCGGGCAGATGCACGTGGTCGCTTGGCTGTGATGCCTCTTCCCGCTGCTCCACACTTTGAAACTTTACTGAACTTCTTGGGTGGAAATTAATCACATGCTGGGCCCTCCCTGACTGTTTTATTATTAAAATAAATATTATTAAAATAAAAATATTTCTTTTTATTAAAAGAAAAGCAAATTGTTAATGGTAAAAAAGAGACAGTCGAGCTGTAAGTAGGGTGAGGGTATCAAATAAAGGAATTGTTTTTCACCGAGGATGTAACTCCTTGCTACAGGGACCAAGATTTCAGCAAGCATCAAGAAGATGTTGGGCATTACCCTAGTTTCCAGGCATAAAAGAGAAATAGAGAAATAGCGTTGGGACTTTCGGGGCATTGCTGCCCGTGCTCCTTTCTATAGCTCAGCCTTTTCTGCAGATGTGCCAGCGGTGCGGCCCCAGAGCTGGCCTCAAATACCTCCCGGCAGGAAGAGTGTGGGCAGCCGGAGAATTTGGCCTCCAGCCCAGCATCAAAGCTCTCTTAAGATACCGCGTATCTTCATCCTCGCTCGGGTGACGCGTGCTGTCTCCGAGTTGGCAAATGGTACAGATGCGCTTGCCCTCTATCAGTTCTTCTGCCCGCAACGCCGCTTCTCTCGCCTTGAGTGTCCGTCAGGATGAAGAACTGGCTGCCAAAAACCGTCCCTGTAGCCCCAAGCCCCTCTCACCATGCTGACTTGTGAGTAACCGTTCCGCTTGCTCCAGAGCTGCCTTCTTTGCAATTCCCAAAGACGTTCCCACTTATAAGCCCATCTGCCCTCCTGCTACTGACGCTTTCTCCACCAAGGTGAGCCCTCCCCTGGCAGGCAAATCAAATTCCATCATTTGCAAAGGCAATTAATTTGAGGCAAGCTGGTAGGAAGGACGTGGGATATGTACCTGTGTGAATGCACCTGCCTCTGCTTGCTGGATGGTTTCTGAACTTTCCCGGGAATAAAAGTTGATAGCCTTAACACACCTCGCGTAGGGAAATCTTAAACAGAAATCAAACTCAGCTGGGATTCTGGGGAGACAAGGGCGTTGGGTAAGGACATGGAGAGACTTGGTCAAAATACAAGTGGAGGCACGTGGACTAGGAGGCTTAGGCAGCATAAGGGTCTTTCCAAAAGATGTGGGATATAGTCGTCGTGAGTTACAGGCACTTAGAAATGGTCCTGATGCTGCCGCCAAGGCTCTTCTCTTCTCCAGGAGCACGCAGAGATCTCGCTCGTGTCACTGCGGTTTCTAAATGTACTTTTCATTATGAACCTGGGAACCCGCTTATTTTTCAGACTGTCCCTCAGCGTAGTTTCTGCAGGCAGCCACTTCCAGACATGGTGTAGCCGCGTCCGCAGCTCAGGCTCCCAAGCCTCCTTGTAACCCACTGCCAGCAACGGAGATGTATTTTGTTCCTATGGCAACCCAAACAATATTACCTTGACTTAAACGGATTCAGGCAATATTAAAACCAGCCTCTTTAGGAATTCCTGGTGTTGGAGGGGCTGAGAATTTTAATTTTGTGTAATGCGAGCTGACACCGTGTTTATGAGCTGCTTGCTGAATGTTTTCTTCAATTAGTACAAAGCAGAGCGGATTTGTTTTCGGGGCTTAGCGGGGAGATGGGAGGGTGCGGGCCTTGCGATGCCAAAAGCGTTATTGAGTTACGCTGCAGCAACAGCGCTTCCCTCACCTGATAGCTGCAAAAAAGCCCTTTTCATGGAAATCTGGCACATGACAGCATCTTTAAATAAGGCTTGCTAACTGCCTCGTCCCAACAGCAGCGGGAGGAATCGGCTCGGTGCCTTGCAGGTGAATAGGTCTCCTTTCCCAGCTCTGACATCTGTTTCCACGTTTCCTTTTTCTGCTCCATCCCTCTCGCTATCAGCCTGCCCGCAGTTAGAAGCACATCACGCTCAAAGCTTTCCTCTACCTGCCTTGGCTAAGCAATATTCTGGATGTTTTCCTCAAGCAACCAGTGATATCACTGAGGTTAGAAATGTAAAAGGACCCAGGGAATGCTCCAGTATCTATATGGATAAAAATAATTACGAAAACACAAGTGTGAAACAAGATAGGGAGTTTTCCATCAGGGTTTTCCTAAACTATCCTGTTCCATAATTGGAGTCAGGTCGGGATATTGAAGTAAAGCTTCTGTTTGACAGGTCTATGTTCTCAATGTGTCTGCCCCTGGATTTGGGGCTCAGGGGTGGAACCAGCTTGGCCGGGGTGTGTTACAGGAGAAAACCAGTCTCTGAAAGAAACGGCAAGACCAGATGGGAGCTTGGGACTAGCTTGTCTCCCAGTCAAATTATATTTGTGTCACTAGATTCAGCTACACGACAGCATATAGCGAAGCCAGGCAGATCTTTCTTTGGGGACAGTAATTCTCCCAGCCAAGGTGCAAAAAAAAGTCGGTACTCACTTTTAAACGAGTTGCTTAAATGATAAGGGACAGAAACCTGGAAAGAATAGTTTGACTACCTGAATTGGCGTAACTACTCCTAACTGGTTCTCAAGAAGATAAAGACATGACAAAGTTTAGTTGCTGAGCATGGAATAAAGTAAGATTCAAATTGGAAAAAAGGAATGAGGAGCTAGTTAGCCTCTGGAACCTCTTCCGAATGGATGCGGACAGATCCTCCTTCACCTGGAGCCTCCAGGCTGCGACTGGCTGGCCTTCACTGTACATCCAGCACCAGCAAACAGGCTTGAGGTGGGAATCCCTGGGCAAGATTCTCTGCGTTGCAATGAACATGGGGTCAGACTACATCACCATTATCTTCCGGCTGGGCTGAAAGTCCAGGAACATTAATAACTTAATGTTTAGTAATACGTCATACGTTCCGACTGATTGCAGATCGCCGTGATCTTGGACTGGGTCTACTGTTGGTTGTTTTTTATTCTTTTACTATTTCACTTCTGCTGTAACAGAAGGATGTTGGTGTTAGAAAGGGACAGATTTGGACTCAGCCCAGATTCGGACTGGGATTGTGCCTGGAACACGCTCCCAGTTTGCTCCTTTGTTAAGACAGTGAGAGGTTGTGGTTAAAAGGCTACTCTTCACTCCCAGCTTTTTCAACTAAAATTCGATTATTATTTTTCAAGTGTGAATTACAGAAAGACAAAGAGGAAGAGGGGAGAGAAAGAGAGACAGGGAGGGAGAGAGGAACATGCATGCAAACACACTCACACAAAGGAGAGAGAAATCCCACACCATTCCAGTTGGAATGTCCCAGACACTTCAGCCGAAAGCCACCGCACAGCACAAATCCATGGTGGTATTTGGAAGGGATGAGCCCACCCCTGTAAGCCTCTTCATCCTGCTCCACAGAGTTTGCCAGGAGGATTAACCCAGTCTTGTTCTCAATCCCAGTTTATGAGTTCCCTGCTGGTGGGGAAGATCCTGTGTGTTTAAACAACAGCCTAATTAATCCCTATTTTATTACTTTCTCTTGTCAAGTGGCTAAATAGAAGCTGTCAGCCGGCAGCCACCGCCGCTCACATTTGTTTAGATCCCAAATTACTTCATCAGAACCATCTGCTCTGTACGTGGGGTGCTCAGCAGTTGTTTATTTCTCTCTCTGGACATGGTGTGGGGCACAAACAGCCTCCCCCGTGGGACCCCCTCTCGTAAGGCTCCTCCAGGGCCTGGGGACAGTCCTGGAGGGGTCCATAAAGTCCTCTCGTTAGGAGCAACCTAACAAAGCCAGGCAGTGAACAGCCCTAGAGAGGAAGAGGGGACACAGAGCTCTGTCCTGTTGGGCCAGGCAAGTTCGTGTTCCTCCCTGGGGCTACGGAAGGTCAGAAAGTCCCAAAACCCAGCTGGGATGTACGCTTCTTGCTGGGATGTGCTAGCACAGCTCCAAACATCCATCCCCCTTCTTCCCTTGGCTTCCTGAGCCTCAACCCAGGGCTGACCTTCCCTGCCCAAGTGTCTAACCACTGGGACCTTCTTTGCAGGCTGTTCCAGACCAAGTGCAGCAGCTGCTTGAAGGCGATCGCCCCCTCCGAGCTCATCATGCGGGTGCTGGAGAACGTCTACCACGTTCACTGCTTCTACTGCTGCGAGTGCGAGCGGCGCCTGCAGCGGGGAGACGAGTTTGTGCTCAAAGAAGGACAGCTGCTGTGCCGCAGTGACTATGAGAAGGAGAAGGAGATGCTGAGCGCTATCAGCCCGGCACCCACCGAGTCCGGTGAGGGGCCGGGGCTGGAACCGTGCTGAGGGTGGGGAACCAGGGTGAACCTTGTAGAGGGCAGGTACCGCTTAGTCCCTAATTAACTGTGGGGAAAGCTTCAGAGAGAGGAGATGTAGGTAGGAGGAGGTTGCAGCATCTTTTCCCCTTGGTGATAGGCAGCCAAGGGTGTACCAGGCTGTCGAGATCTACTCGGCTGATCTGGAGAGGTTTGGGTGGGCTGATCTGAGACATTACGGAATGGACGATACGGGGCCAGGCTGGCCCATCAGCACCGTCTCTGAATTGACAGTGTTTCCCTGAGCCACAGCTCAGTCCATGAGCTTTCCTGGCTTCACCCTGTGCTTCTGCTCTAAATCGCACCTTGAAAGGGGCAAAACTCTGACAAGTTTCTCTGAATCCTTCCCCTGGGAGATGGTCCGGAAAGGCCACTCTCTGCTGAATCACCGTTACTGATCTTGCGTTGCAGTGAAAAGCGAGGACGAAGACGGCAGCCACTCGCACAGCAAAGGCAGCGAGGAGAGCAAAGACCACAAGCGCTCCAAGCGCCCGCGCACCATCCTTACCACGCAGCAGCGACGGGCGTTCAAGGCTTCGTTTGAGGTTTCCTCAAAGCCTTGCAGAAAGGTATAAGGAGGCCACTCAGTACTACTGCTGGCTGGGATCCTTTTAAGTGCAACTTAAGTTCTGATTCAGCTCTCTGGGTTTTGTGGACAGGTGAGAGAGACCCTGGCAGCTGAGACGGGCTTGACTGTGCGGGTGGTACAGGTCTGGTTCCAGAACCAAAGAGCCAAGGTGAGTGGCGGTTCCCGTGCCACAGCTGGGTTCTGCATACCGGTGGGATATCACACACGCTCGTTCAATTAAAAGGAAACGAAGAATAGCCTAGAAAAAGAAAAAACGGTTAGAAGGACAGAAGAACAGCTACGCAGGACCAAACCACAGGTCCAGCTAGTCCTACAACATGTATCTGATAGTAGCAAAAGCTTGAAGAGAAATACAAACATCGATTAATTATAGGTGTTTGCAGGGCTTAGCATTTTTCACGTTGGGGGTATTTTTGATTACTCTTTTTCCACTTGCTTTTTACCCCTCACTATAGAAAGACTAGAAGGATTTCCCACTTCTTTCTTCTAGAAGTGGAAGCATTTCTAATTTTTCAGAATTTAAAGAGTGAAAACAGAAAATACATGGCTTTGAAAACCTCACTTTATAGTAAAACAAAGCCCTTTTGGTTTTTAAACTGCAAATGGCATCTCCCACAAAGATAATACAGCCTTTTCTGTCAGCCCCGTTTCTCACACAGGGACGACTGCAGAGAACATTGACTGCAGAGGAGTCACCCACAGGAGTCCGAGCAGGGTTGTATCATGGCAGCGCTCGCTCTCTGTGAAAGGCAGGCAGCAGTTGTCCACTGCCGTGTTAAACGCAACCCACTCCCCTCCTCTCTCAGTCAGAACCTCAAATCCGGGGTCTCTTGCCTCCTTGCAGATGAAGAAGATTGCTCGCAGGCAACAACAACAGCAGCAGCAACAGCAGGAGCAAGACCAGTTGGGCAACCCTCGCTTAGGGACCGGGAGAGGGACCGGTCGCAACAGCAGGCAGAGCAACGACGACAGCGAAGGTGAGGAGCCGCTGCGCACGGTGACAGCTCTGGGGGCTGCAGGCTGGGATGGAGGGGATTGACTTGGATGTATTTGAGAGAGAACGCGCACAGGAAGAGATTAGCAGAAAGCACGCAGATTGTTAACTGAATTGCTGTGTACAAGCTGGAATAACTAGGTGATGTTCAGCAAGACTCGCGGGTACCCGTGACACAGCACGTATCTCCTCTTTTTTGAGAAGACGACGGGTTTTTTTCTGCGCACGTACGCACAGAGCCGAGTACCGTGCGGTGGCGGGTCCAGAGTCAGGCCACCAAATACCGCCGCGGCAACGTAAATAACGTTATTGCGACGGTGCTCTGCCCCACCGCGTGCTGCGCACCCTTGGCTTCAACCCATCCCGCTGGTTGTGTCTTTAGACGGCGCGAGTGTTCACGGCCTGGATGGGCTCATGGTCCCCTACCCCAGGATCCCCCAGCAGCAGCTGCTGCCCTTGGACCAGAACGGCTACAGCACAGATTTGTACAGACAAGGGCTGACGCCGCCCCAGCTGCCAGGAGACCATCTGCACCCCTACGGTAGGAGAATGGCGTGGAGATTGTCCCGTCTCCGCATCAGAGCTGCACGTAGCAGTCCGAGTCACGAAAAGCCAACTCCGCCGCGACTGCTGAAGAAGCCAGCGGCAGCGAGTGCTCCACAGGGCTTGGGCTTCGTGCTGAGCCTTTCTCAGAAGTTTGGTGAGGGCAGAGCCTCAGGCTGAGCTCTGCTAGGGGCCAGGGAGCGAGGCTGGGGGTCTTCCCTCCATCCAGTGTGAAATATTTGGGTGAGGGAGGAAAGAGTTACCCCTAAAGCTGGTCCTGGGGGTGGGGGGGGGCTCACCTCCTACCAGCCCTGCTGACCATTGCTCCAGGTGTAACGTGGTCCTGCTGTCACCCTTTCTCTGTGCTGCATGCAGCTCCCCACGAGACACACTCATGCCACATTCACACTCATTCCCTTTTCCTTCCTCTTCTAGACTCAGAAGGAGTTTTTCACGATATGGACAGTGACAGCATCAGCCACCTGGGAGACTGCCTGCTGTCAACGGCCGAAGCCAACCTCCTCCAAGCCCGCGTGGGCAACCCCATTGACCGACTCTACTCCATGCAGAGCTCCTACTTCACGTCCTGACCATAGAAAAGCTCCCAATTCTTCACGAGTATCTCGGATGGATGCTGCTTCAAATTCAGAACAGGGGTGAGGGAGAAGAAACAAGACTGAGACCTTCAGAGACATTCCTTGAGCACTGCACAACGGAGGAGGCAACTCGGTCCGCCACACATATAAGCACTAATTCATGGAGACCTTTCACAGCCTGAAGGACTTTCGATCGCCTCTCTCCTTTTTTCTAGCCACGAGTAGATCGATGGTATGATGTTGTTTAGCTGTAACTTTAGCAGTTTGTCCAGTGTTTAAGCTTTTGAGCATTATGTCCTGCAAACAAAGACTGGCCGAGCTAACCAGAGCTGTCCCTAGAAGTAGGAGATGCCCTTCCCACAAGAACTCAGTTTATTTAAGTCTTGGTTGCAGCTCAGCTGCTCGCTGTGCTGTTTTGCCTCATTTCCCAATCCGGATGCAGACTTCATGGGACAAGATTAATTTTCAACAGTAAAAGCCAACGTCCTGAGGCATCTCTAAAGGATGCCACTGCTGCTTCAGAGATTTTCTGTGTGGTTGTCGATCAGTTGGCCCAGTTTTTTAACGTTTGACATTTCAGAAACACACAGCAGTTTGGCCCCTGATTGAAACGGCTATGCTCTCTATCTGCTTCAAGAAAGAACAGAATATTGATCCTCTGGCATGTTCCCCTGCCAAGTCACTTAACTTCCAGAGGCTACGTTTGGTTTTCACTTCGAGGGCAACCCAGGGGTGACATCAGGACTCGGCCAAAAGAAAAGCATGTCTCCGCTGTGGATACAGGGGAATAATCCATTTTCTCCATCCATCATCGTGCCACGAGGCAGGCGAGTTAGGAGAAGCAGGTGGGCACCAATGTGTGTACCCACAAAAAGGGCAAGAAAGAGAGAGCAGAGAATGGAAGTCTGAATTATTACCAAAGGGAAATTCTTTATTCTCCTGCCTAGGACCCAAGTCTGGGATTTTGTTCTTTATATACGTGAAGGATAGCCGGTATTCCTGGAAAGGTCAGGTTTTCCCATGAGCCTGCTTACAGCATGCCAGCTGAAGGAATACGGTCCTCCAGAACTAACCTTCCCTTGCCTATTTGAACTGAACAACTGGCAGACAACTCCAAAAGGAAATAATGACTTATTTTTAAATCTTGCATCTCCAGAGTTGTGAGTCTAGCAGTGCAACCCGAGAACCTGGCTGACTGATGTTTCTGTATGTGGTGTTTTACTTCTAAGCCTCCACAGGCTTGTCAGTCTGATTTTAAAGGTGTGTAGCCTCTCAAATGAGGGGAGAAAAAAAAAAAAGAAAAAGGAAAAAAAACCCAAAGAAATGGCTAATTTTTGTTGTCTGCAGTTATGGAGGAAGATTCCCAGGAACTAAAAAATCCTGGATTTGGGGATGAAAGGAGATGCACTCCTGGCGCATTCTGCTTTTTATCAGGAATTTTTCACCTTCTCAACTACTTACAGAGAACTGACAGAAAGAATGACGTGTAGCAGAACCACAGCCCTTACAAAGATCACTCCACCGTTGCTTCACCTTTAATAAAGCTGTGTGAACGTGACACGTGCTGATGTGCAGTCACTTCCCGTTGTGTTTACAGTGCCAGGTTCTGTAGTGGGACTTGCCTTTGCTCTCAGTATCAGACAATGTCTCTCCCCAGAAGGCAGTCGTGTACATAGTTTACAGACACTTTGACATTTCTTTTTATGAGGGAAGGGGGAGCCTTTTGCAGAAACAGCTATTTATGATGCATGTTTGCCCAGACAGGCAAGTTCTAGACCAAGCTGCTGCATCTGGGTGAGTTCCACCTTTGTTGTGTGGTCACCCACCCCTAAGAAACAAAAACGGAAAAACTCCTAAAGCTGTATATTACTTTTAGAGGCTCTTGCACTAGGGACAGTCTCAGTTTAGATGAAGTTTTAAGAGAATGTTACAGTGAACTATGTGCAAATTGATGTTTCTCCCAAATACCAGAGCCACCTTCACCCACTGAAACCCACCCCTTTCTTGTGATCTAGTGCTGTGATGTGCCAATGTTTTTTTTTGCATGTACATTTGAAAATAAAAAAAAAAAAAAGCAAACTGTAAGTGGAAATCTGGAGCTTGCCTCAGCACAGTCAGCCAAACTGCATGCACAAGCAGTCAGCTGGCTCCCTGCAGTCCCTCAAAGGCTGGGCTGGGCTCCTCGGGAGCACGGCCCATCCGTTACCTTTCCCAGGATCTAGGTATCCTGGAGCAAAGGAGCAACTTGTGTTGGCGGCTGTTCATACCTTAATAGAGTCAGCAAACTCGATAGCAGGAGCCAGTTAGTTGCAAGAGGAACCAGAATCCCTACGTGAATAAATAAATATGGCAAAGAGCTATGCTAGACCTGGAGCTACTGATGCAAAGGAGTCTGATGGTGACAAGAGAGTTCAAGTACAAGAGCCAGCGATGAAATTCGTACCCTATAGCTAAGGAAAGAAACGCCCACCTGTTAGGTTGCAGGTGGTCTCCAATTTTTGAGTCCAGATTCTGCCTGGAACAAGCAGAAATCAGAAAGGTGGACACCAGCATCACAGCTGGCAGAGCCCAAAAGCTATCAGACTTGCCAAGCAAGTCCTGCTGCTGCTCTCACTAAAGGACAGAGCTGCTTTTAGCATCAACAGCCAGGTATCAGAGTTCAGTGACTGCAGGTGAAGCTACTCCCAATTGTATCTTGCAGCTGGAAGTCTTCTTGTAGTGACAGGAGACTTGGGGAAACAGCGACAGTAAGCATGAACTGGGAAGAGGCAGAAGTAGCTTCGTGTACATACGCGGAAGGGATCTGACCCTTTGGCAACCGCGGGGTATCGACGTGCATCCCAAAGCACCTATGGACATCACTGAATTCAGTCTCACGGCTACCATAGGACTTGAGGAATGTGTACTTGAAAGGAAAGAGCAGAAAGAGGCTAAGCTTACTCTGCAGCAGTGAAGAATAGAATCACACACACCTTGGGCAACACCCATGCTTTTTGGCTTTTTGCTCTGCATGGCCAAGAGACAAAACAATTGCTTTCGTCAAGCAGGGAGGTGCAGGTCCTTGGCTGTGACACGCCAGCGTATCTGCTGAGAAGGAGGGTTTGGGAATGCCCACTGCTCTTTGAAATGCCCAGATGTGTTTCTCCATCTTTGCAGACAGGAGAATAAAGGTGAATAAAAGCGAGTCGAGGTGACAGACTGACCACGAGATGAAAAACGCTCCCCTCTGCCCACACAATTTCCCTCGTGCTCACAAGTGACTCAAAAAATCATCTGGACAACAGCCAAGTAAAGCAAATGTGTGTGTGAATGGAATGTGGCTCTGTACAGCTCTCTGCCCTCGACAGTTGCCCATTTCAGACCCGGGCCTGCCAGCAGCACTAAATCTCTCCCTGTGACTGCAAACACCAAAGGAACACACTGATTTATGGTTCCTTTAAGTAAGAGAAGCAGAGTGTAAAACGAGAATATTTTCTGGATGAAAAATTAAAGAGATGGGTTTGTTAGTTCCTCATTCTAGGATCATGTGTAATTTACCTTACTGGTTTTAAAGTTCCACTTGAAAGGAAAAGTGACATCAACAGGAGTTAAAGCAACAGGCTGAAAAAAGTCCTGACACACTTAATTTCACATTCTGAGAGATCTAAACCAAGAAGAAATGGAGGAAAAACAAAGCAGAGAATTAACTAACCTAATGATCCTTAGCTTTCTCTTAGTTAAGGACCTCAGAACTCCTTGCATGCATTAATTAATTATCCCTCATTACTCCCCAGCCCAGTAGGTGTTATTTATTTCAGAGGTGAGTAAACAAACAGAGACACAGAACATGTCACGACTAGCTTCTGAGGCCACACAGGAAGACAGGGGGTAAGTTAAAACAGAAAAAAACTGACATCCAGTTTGCTTAACTACCAGCCAAAATGCACATCTACCTGAAATCAAGAAAAATTAAAAGTGGAGAAAACACAGAACCAGGAGATGGAAACCAAGCAGAGAATGGCAAAGCCCATGCCAGAAGACTAGAAACAGGACTACAGTGACACAAGAAGACTTGTGTGAATGAAGGATCCTTTACAAGAAGTAACCCCCAAGCGAGAACGCCTCCACAAGTCTGACACTGCTTTCTTAACAGTTCTCGACCACCTCAGAACTTGCTCCTTTGGGTTCTTTTTCCTTGGTACTGCAGGGCTTTAGTGTTTATTTTGGGTCTGCTTTGTGTTTGGGAGGATGTGAGAGGACCAATCTATCCGAATCCTGCTCTAAATCTTTTTTTTTTTTTTTTTCCCCCTGCCCCGAGTCTCCCACTCTGGGAAATACAGGCTTATTCACTTATTGATTTCAGCCACTTGGCATTAATTTAGCTGAATCTCTTTGCAGCCTTTGGAGATAAAGCTGAACCTACCAGTTTGATTGACTGCCTGAGGACTTCTTCCCCCTGTTCAGCTTTATGCCAGTAACTGTCCTACTTCTAATGGCTTCCTGCACTTCCTTCCGTAAGCCTGCCCTAATCAAACTAAGAGGTATGAGACGGTATCGTAATCCTGTGGTACAAGAAATTAAGAGGCGGCTTCCTGGGTTCCCAATCCTCGTTTCATTTTCAGGTTTTCAGACGTCTCCCTTGCCAGTTTACACCTTGTGAAAGATACTGGAGCAACTGAGGCTCCTTTTAGCTTTAATTGCTAAATATGTTTCCAGTGACAGGACCAAAAAAAACAACAACTGGATTTGGAAGTAACAGCTTTTCCTGACACTCACAGGGATGCCTGCTCGCCCCGTGTATATGCTTTGCCTTATTTCCAGCTGCTATCACGCATCCAAGCAAGTCCAATCCACAGCAGCCCTTCCCTTATGTTTGTCAATGCCATAAATAGCTGTAATTGCCATTCCAATTTTATTCCAGCAACCAGCAAGAGCAGGTAGCCCATGCAGTTCGAAAACTGCAAAACTCCTGCTCCATGCTTCACTTAAAGAGCTCTTAGGCTCCTCTGCCTAAGTGAGAATTAAACTGATTAATCATGCAGTACTGCACATATAGCTACAGATTCCTTCAAGGCTAAGAGGAAAGCAAGAGAATACTCCCTGGTTTCTTCTAGCACATCCAGTTGAAGGAAAGAAAATCACTGGTATTCCTTTCACTTTTCACAAAGGAATTTGCCAAATTTGCCAGGGCTACAAGTTGATTTAACCTAGAAACTTTTCCAAGGGAGCTGGTAAACTGAGGAAGGCAACAACTACAGGTAGCAACCACCACCACAATACTTCCCTCCACGGGAAGGTTCTGTGATTCTCTGCTACATGAAGTTATTTTACATTTACATTACATGTGTAGTGCAAGATGTGCATTCTTTATTCAGAATAAAACTTGCAGTATTCCTTCACTAGTATTTTCTCAGAAAGCATTTCTCTCCTCGATTGCACACAGAAACAGGATGGAGCAGCATCTTCCTCTTCCCCCTCTCCGTAGTAACAAGTGAACTGAACCCTGTGAGAGTTTGGCTCATCGATGACAACAGCAAGTGCCTGGCAGCTCAGTGGTTAATGTGTTAGAGCAAGTAATAATAGAGTGGCTCAGGCTCCTGAGAAGGAGGAGGCATAACTGGGCTTAAGAGGGGGCCCCGTGCACCTTAAACATAATGAAAAATGGCTTTTCTGCTGACAGGCTGACATTTCAATACAATGTCAACAACATGTAAAGCACCTTTGCTCCTGTATAACGGCATCCTTAATAAAGTTATTCACACCACAGACATTTATGACTAATGGGGTGCTGCCTGGTATAAATAAAACTCAAAAGACTCACTAAAAATACTTTTCTGGTAGCACTTGCCCCCTCTCTAAATTCATCTTGAAGCAAAGCTACCGTCACGTTTTTCTCCCAACTTTTCTGCCAGAAGACAAAACGGCTCTTTACGTTTCAAATGCATGGCACTTGATAAAGGGAAACAAAAAGTTTTCTGCAAGCGTGCACATGTTTTTAGACATGACCCCAGCATCTTCATAAGTTCCCATCACTGCTGAAATGCAGCCACCTCTGCGAGACAGACAACAGCAACGCCAACAGCCAGCTTTGTGATTCGTCTCTGCTAGAGGCTGGAACAGATCAACTTAAATCTGCCATCCCTCTCACCAAAGGAGTTAAATTCCGCCCAACTGGAAAATGCCAAGCGATGTTTGCCAACCACCACAGGCTCAAAGGCAAACGCTTGGACTTACGCCTGGCTGAAACATGAAGGATTTATGTGTCCCAGGAAGGGGGTATGAACCCCTGGGAACCAGGTCAAAGCCAAGTTTCCCGGTCCATGCCTCACCCTCTCTTAGAGGTACAAAAAAACCTCACACAAACACAGCAAAGCTGTGTTGCGCTTTCAAACAAAGACTCTGCTGGTGCTGTACACAATAGTTTCTGTGTGTCATCTGCTCCCTGCACACTTCTGGAAAATTTTGGTTTATGGTTCCCGGTAACTCTTCCAGAAGACCAAGTTCCTACTCCGTACAGCTGCAAAGCTGTTCCTCCGAGGCTGCATTTGTATAACTAGGTCGTAGAAGCTCATTTCTCCTTCCTTGAACCTGGTCTCGAGTACCCCAGAAGACTTCCCAAGGTTTAAACTTTTGCTGGGAGAGATTCGCAGTCCCACTTAACAGACAGCACATTAAACAGACTCAGGCATGGCACACTGGAGTACACCCAACGGCCCAAGCTCGTAGCACCCCAAAACTCTCCCTCCGCAGATGCGATCGCAGGTCTTAAGCCCTGGGTCTTAATCCACTCCTCGTTAGACCATCTACTGTTTCTTTTATTGTTTAAAAATTTTTTTTTCCACTAGTGACAGCCCAGAAACCACCTCTCCTTAGAGCTGGGCTCTTTGTTCCCCCGTATAAGAACTACGGAGGAGCCCCCCCCCCCCCCCTGCACTGGAAGATCTCTGCTGCGCTGTCGATAGAGCAGTCAGTGCTCTGAAATCTGCAGTTTTTCTGCCGTCTCCGCCGGCGGGAAGACTCCCTCTGCTGTTCTAAACCAGCAGAAGGCCTGGGGCTACAACCCCTCATACCACCCCCAAAACTGGGAGCCACATAGGATGTTTTCAAGTGGGTCACGCTGGAACATTTACGGTCACAGAAATGTTCCTGTAGTCAGTCCAGCTCAGAGAACAGCTTCCATCATCAGTGGGAAAAGCCAGAAATGGCTTTGGATCTTGAAAAGTGGGGTTTTTTATTGGGACGAAGGAAAATATTGTGCTTAATTATCAAAGGAACTGTTGAAGAATACAGACCGCAGAAAAAGAGGTAAGGGCTGATTTTAGTTTTCGGTTCCTGTTCAAGCACATCTGGAGGCCGCTGCTGATCCTTTGGTGTCGCTTCAACACAGTTCTGTAATTTACTTATAAAGTTTTTAGAGGCAACTCAGCAGACAAAACCCAGCATTATCAGCACACGAGTGCCGATGGATCAGGAACGCTCTGACATCCCAGTCAGAGTCCAGCGCTCTGCTGGAGACAAGCATAGCATGACCAGAACCAAGAAAACCACATCGCAGGGCTGCGCTTCGTTTTTCAGAGGGGAAAAACCAACCCAACGAAGCATTGGAACGATACTCCAGAGTACAGGAAGACTTGTCATTCGCTCCTGAAGAGGAATTTTAATTCCAAGGCTCCCCTATGAAAAAACAGCACAAATAAAAGCATCAGGTAGGTTCCGTGCGTACGCAGCACCCTAGTTATGAGGTACAGCAGGCTACCACGTCAGGTCATGGGAGTATGTCACATTCAGGTGATTTCTACATGCTTAACAACATCTTATTTACTTTAACATCGCTCCATAGAAGTTTACAAGATCTTTTGCAGAGCACTGCAAGCTGACCTACCCCAACACCACCATTCTGTATGTATTACTGTACAAAACCGATGACCA
Source organism: Aquila chrysaetos chrysaetos (assembly GCF_900496995.4). Classification (NCBI taxonomy): domain Eukaryota; kingdom Metazoa; phylum Chordata; class Aves; order Accipitriformes; family Accipitridae; genus Aquila; species Aquila chrysaetos. Next base: position 43,305,369 of record NC_044014.1, on the reverse strand, counting down.
GATGTGGATGAAAATCATGACTTCACCTCAGCAAGATTGCTTTCCTCCCACAGGGTATCGGCTTAGTCCGACACTGAGAATGACCAACCCATTTGGAGAAATACACCGTTGCATTCATGCCCATAATGGCCACACACACATCACTTACAGCCCCTGGCAATCCCCACCGATGAATTACCACACTTCTAGCCTAGGTAAACTTCCTGGCTGTGCTCTATATTTTTCTGAGACAGGAAGGGAAGGTGGGTGAGAGAAAAAAAGCGGGTCTACGTGTACGCTGGGCTGTACTATTCCGCTCCAGCTGCTTAAATGAGCAGCTCCCAAGCAGATGTGGCGAGTAGCTGTCAGCAGGAGGGCTCTGGACCACAGGTCTAGAGGGAAAGCAACCCTGCTCCGCAGCCTGACGCTTACCTCACGTGGAGAGCTTCACCTGGTCAGCGCAGAGCAGGAAGGCATTGACGTGGTCACTGCAGTTCATGACGGAGGCTTGGTTTTCCTTCAGGCACTGCTCGAAGGCAGCGAACGGCTCCGCGCAGTCCTGGCGAATCTGCTGCACGATGGGGCTGCGAAAACAACACCGGACCCTCAGCTCCCGCTCTGAGATCCAACCCGAGAGGCCTAACCCGGTCTCAGCCCCATCCCTGACCCCATCCCACCCCTCCCGCACTCACTGAGCGGCGGCACAGCGGGACATACTGAGGCGGAGACGGTGACAGTCACGTTGCCAAGAGGCCGGGCTAGCGGCCACGCACCGCCCGTACTGCTCCATCTCGTTACGGCAGTAACGTGCCGTAATCTCCAAAGCCGCCTGCCTGCGGGGAAACGGTAAAATTAATACGGTAGTGGCAACGCGGCCTAGACCGGCCCGGTCCCCACCGCCGCCCGCTACTCACATGCCGCCGAGCACCGGGCGCTCCTACCGCTGTGCGCATGCGCGGCCACCGTTCTACGGCTGTGCGCATGCGCGGCCACCGCTCTACCGCCGCTGCGCATGCGTCGAGCCGCGGAGGGGCGGGCGGCCGGCTCGACGCCTGCGCAGCTGCGGCGGCGGCGGGGGGGGGGGGCGGTGCGGAGCTCAAACTGACCACTGCGCAGGCGCCGGATGCCGCGTGCGCGCCCCCGCCGGAAGCGGAAGTAGGTCGTTTGCGGTTTCTCGGAAGATGGCGGCGGCCGGTCCGGCTCCCGGTCCCGTGGACGAGCTGGTCTCGTCGGTGACGCTTTACCGCCGGCGGCCGAGGCTTCTTCACGGCACCGTGTTGCCCTTCGTGGCGGGGCTCTACCCGGCCTGGTTGTGGCTGTGGGGACCGCGCGTATGGGCGGCATGGGGGGAGGCGACGGCCGCCGCGGCGGTGGAGGAGGAGGGCCCGAAACCGGGACCGGGCCCCGCGCCCCCCGAAGCCGCATTGCTGGCGCTCGCCGCCATCGGTGTCGTCCATCTGCTGACGGCTCTCTCGGGGCTGTGGTCGGTGCACGCTCACTGCGCCCTCACCTGCGTCCGGGTGAGTCCCGGGGCTGCCGGTGCTGGAGAACCCGCCGGGACTGCTCCCGAGCAGCGCGGGGAGGCTCCTGCCCTTCCCCGCGGGCTCTTCTGTCGTGTGGGGGCGGCTGAGAGCGCGGAGGCGTTCAGTTTCTTGGGGGGGGGTGCAGACTATGTTTCTTGTGATGTGGCAGAGGAAGGAAGCTTTGCAGGCGCGATGAGAGAGAGGGTGAGGGGCTTGAGGAGACGCTTTGCACAGAAATGCGTCTCCCTTGAGCTGGGCTTGGGCAGGGTGGCTGTGTGCTGGCGGGGGGGAAGGAGAGATTCGTGCCTTTGGCAGGCCCTGGCACGGTGTCGGGGAGTCCAGCAGTGTATCTGTGCACAGGCAGCCTGGGGGGAGTTGAGTGTTCAGGGCAGGGGCCGACTGCCTTTGCTAGTGTCGATTGTTCCGTCTTTGGATGGTGGACGCGCTGGTTCCCATTTTTGCAGTTGCTGTTGTAACCGCGTCTTGCTGGCAGCTGTATATGTCTTAACTGCAAGTGGGGTACTGAATATCCTTCCTTTGGTGGTAAGGTACAATTTGGGGAATGGCTTGTGATAATGGGAACTTCCCTGATTCTCGCAACGGCTCCGCAAAAGCACCCAGCTGCAAAGAGCTCTTTTCTCCACGTGTCTTAATGCAATCTGGTAAGGATTCCTCCCGACTTGTTAAAACTCAGGGTCTGTGATCCGCTTTACGAAGCGTGTCTTGTTTGCGTTTCAGGAACCTTGTCCTAAGAAAGCCACATTGGCTAAAGTTGTGCCAACCCCAAATAATGGATCAGTAGAACTAGTGCCACTCCACCGAGACCAGGTAAGGATCCGGCTGTCGGGAGCAGAACTGACATCTGTCACGTGCCAGGGAGCTGCTGCCTCGTGCTACTTCAGCCTGCAGTTTGTTAGCTTTTAACTTAAGTAATTAGGGAAAAATCAGCTGCGGTCGGTCACAAGTGGGGATGTTAAAGATTGCATGGTGTTTCCTGGTGCGTGTACCACAAGCAGAGTCGTACAATAACTAGAGATGTAAGGGACTGGGGTTTCTTTCCTTCTTCAGGCCAGATTATGTGGGGAGTGAAGCCTTTGGCGTGTGTTCAACTGGTTGGTTTTTTTCCCCCTTTCTGCAGGGTGAGGATGGGCAGGAGGCTCTTTCCTTTGAATTTCAGAAAATCAAATACTCGTATGAGATAGATGGCAAGAAACAGTTTCTTCCTGTAGCTTTCCCTGTGGAACATCCCCTTTGTTACTACCAGAATGCCCGAGGCTATCAGGAGGACAAAGATATTCGAGCAGCTGAGAAGAAATACGGTACAAACAAGTAAGTTTTCCAGGCGCAGACCTCTCTTTGCTAAAGCATCCCAGCGTGTCAGGAACAACGTTTTTGAACCACAGTTCTGGTCCTGTTTTTTACATTTCAGTTACTCACGGCACTTGCTTTAAATTCCTTTAAGGATAGAGAACAGTATCGGACCAAGGGGTTTTCTCCAGCATGGTCTATAGGTGCAGATTAACTGCATATAATAAATTAACTGAATCAAAGTCATTGAAAACAGGGAGATTGTGGACATTCTGGAGTAGAACCTGCTCTGATGCCAGAGGCTGCAGATGGCTTTTGGGTTGGGCTTTTGCTGAGAGTCTTGAATGTTTAGGTTAATAAGGATTCAATTCTTTCCCAGGGCTGAGATGGTGGTGCCGGAGTTCTTGGAACTCTTTAAAGAAAGAGCTACAGCTCCATTCTTCGTCTTTCAGGTAAAATGAACAAACAAAAAGAGCTGTAAGTACTTCTCCCTGCTAAAAAATGAGAGGATTCCTTACAATCCTGGCTTGAGAGCCATAAACCAGCTGGCAGCTTTCTAAAACCAGGAGTAGATGCTGTTCTTGCACTGTAATACTGGTTTTACTGCTGGGAGTGACCCTGTTTCTCCCTAATGCCTTACTGTGACTTTCTGGTTTTCTGGCTTGCTACTATTAAGTGTTATACCAAGTTAGCTTAAAAAAAAAATAAATTCCTAGAACTTGAAGGCTTTTGTTTTCTGAGTGAGATTAGAATAACTTCCGTGTCCTCCCCACAGGTGTTCTGTGTGGGTTTGTGGTGCCTGGATGAATACTGGTATTACAGTGTTTTCACCCTCTCCATGTTGGTTGCGTTTGAAGCTTCTCTGGTCCAGCAGCAAATGAGGAACATGTCGGAGATTCGAAAAATGGGCAACAAGCCGTACATGATCCAGGTAATTGGAACCAGAGAGGATTATGCATTAAATTTTTGATGTAGCTGTCTTTTAGCTGACTTGCTGTTCCTTTTTCCCATCCTTTTCCTCTGAACCTCTTCTGACGCGTGCAGGGCTTCTCAAAGTGGTTTGTTTTTTTCTACAGGTTTACAGAAACCGCAAGTGGCGCCCCATTTCCAGTGATGAGATTATTCCAGGGGACATCGTTTCCATTGGTAATGACTTGCACAATGGTTGTAATCTGATTTTGAATAAGCTTTTGATTTCTTCTGGTCTGTTAAGTTGTGCAGTGAATTGAATTAGGCATAAAAATCTTAACAGTCTTGGTTGGGTGCTTTTGAGGACTTTGATTCATAGGTGTCACAATTCAAGGGTCCAAGAGATTAATCCTTGGGCTGGATCTCTTGGACCTGCTAGCTGTCTTGAAGAAAGGTAAATACCTAGATAAATCGTCCTCAGATTTTTCATCTTAGGATTGTGAAGATGAAGAGTTCCCTTCCTCCTGACAATATCTTCCTAGAATGGAAAGGGGAAGGGCAGATCTCTCTCTTAGCTCTGCTCTCCTTTTTAAGGTTGTATTACCCCAGGATGTGGTGCCAGTCTTTGAAGCCTGAATGGCAATGAGAACCAAGTGACTTGATTTTAAACTTTCCTGGTCTCAATAGAGACTTAATAACCTTCAAACCCTTTCGGTTCTCAGCAGTGCTGAGTGGGTGCGTGCTGTGCTAGACCTGGCAGCCCATGGGAGGTTTGAAGCTTTAGGAATCTCCTGTATCTCAGCTAAACTGGAGGAGAGCTGTGCCCTGCCGGACAAATAGTCAAACAATAGTCACTTCTGCCTTTGAGCTTCTTCTCAGTTTTAACGTATTAATTGCAGGCCGATCTCCTCATGAAAATCTAGTGCCGTGCGATGTGCTGCTGTTACGTGGAAGGTGTATTGTAGATGAAGCTATGCTGACGGGAGAGTCTGTGCCACAGATGAAGGTCTGTGTGAAGTGTCCCCTGTGCTGTCCCTTTATTGCAACCTGGAAGAGTAAAAATACTCAAGCCACTGCAGCATTTGCGAGTGCAAATTAATCTCTTTGTGTGAATGCTGGCCCAGGCAACCTGGTCTGTTTGTTGTCAGCTCCCTATCAGTGATTGATGGTCTCTGGTAAATGAGAAACAGAAATGTCTGTTTTGTCTGGCAGTGTCTCCAGCCTTTGGGTCTGAACTCTGTCGTGTGGGCATGGCATCGCCCTCCTACACATTCCCCGGTCTGGATTCCTTTGGCTGGGTAGAGGTGGGAGGAGGAACAAGTGTAAAGCACTTCAAAACCCTGAATCTTCCTTCTTTTTGTGCCAGTGGGTGACTTAAAAATGCTAAAGTAATGCTTGCAGAGCCTCCCTTGCTGAATTCAGTGTACCAAGGGTGAACTAGTCCCCCAAAACCAGAATTTCCGCAGGTGGCAGGCTCTAAACCCAGACTGATCAGGAGTCGAGTGGCGTGTTAAGGTCTAGATTCAGTTCAGGCCACCTTCAGCTGACGTGAAGCTAAGAACATCTTGTGGGATAAGGACAGAAAGGAACACTTGAAGTTTACTTGTTGATAGCTGTGAATCTGAGACCTGAATGTTGTTCTGCAGGAGCCTGTGGAGGATCTCAGTCCAGAGCACGTCTTGGACATGCAGACAGATTCCCGGTTACACATCATATTTGGCGGAACAAAAGTGGTGCAGCACATCCCGCCCCAGAAAGCCAGCACAGGACTGAAACGTATGTACCTGCACAAATTCCCTTGGAGAGGGCACATCATGCGCTCACAGATTTGTTTTAAAAGGCTTGATGCAACTTTTGGAGGATGGCATTGAGTCATTCTCCTTGGCTCTGTCACTAACAGTTTACTGTGATTATTGGACGGCTGTGATATTCTGTTGAAGTTGACTATGTCCCCTTGTAAGTGAGAGGAGGGTGTAGCTTCGAGTGTATTCTGCCTGTGATAAGCCTATAAAGGACTTCCATAAGCTTACTGTTTTCATTCCTGCTCCTGTTCCAGCTGTCGATAATGGGTGTGTGGCGTATGCTCTGAGGACCGGCTTCAACACATCTCAGGTAAGATGTGAACATGCCTTCTCACCTCTGTCTTGTCGATGACGTTGGTTGTGTCGTTCAGTGCTTTGCTGTCAGGAAATCCTTATGAAGTACCGCAGTGGGAAAATATAAATCAGGGCATTAAAATTACTTTTTTGTTTGGAAGAGGAATAAATAAGGTTGGTCTCTTCTCTGTGTGTCAAATAAGTAGTCTGATGTTTGGTGCAGAAGCCTGGGAGTCAGGATTCAGGGTTCCCGTTGTGACTGGCCACACTATGTGTATACTACAGCTCCTGGTTATCCCTGTTTCTGTAATGATAATTGTTAGGAAAGTGCATTTGAGTGTGTTTGTAGAGACTGGAGGTGTGAACGTGAGCTTTTTCAATTGAAAATTGAAGACTGCTTCAAAGAAATCATCAACTTAAGTGACGTAGGAACAGGTTTAGGGTTTTTAACAGATTAATTACAGGAATGGGAATAAGTTTCAGGCTCTGGCACCAAAACACCAGAATGTAATTTTAAAATTGGGAGTCATACATATTTTTAACAAACTACTGCATGCTGCAGAGATAGCTTCTTGCACTGAAGGCTATTCTTCTCAGGGGAAATTGCTACGTACAATCCTCTTTGGGGTGAAGAGAGTGACAGCCAATAACTTAGAGACCTTCATTTTCATCCTGTTCCTGCTGGTCTTTGCCATTGCTGCTGCAGCTTACGTCTGGATTGAAGGTGAGATTTCTTCTTGCCTCTTTCCAGGTCTCTACACAGGACTTGTACCAAAGCTTGTGGGAAGGACAGTTGACGTAATTTCTGAGAGTTACAATAGCTGGGTTGGGCTGCGCCAGTGTTTCAGTGTAGGGGCCCACACTGCATTCTGGATGCTTTTCTTGCCCTCCCACAGCCCTTCCTAGGTAGGTGAGCTTCTTTGTGGTACTCATCTTAGTTCTGTGGGGCACACAGCCTGAGGATGAGGAGGTATACAGGTCTTCCGTCTCATTCCGTAGGCACCAAGGATCCTAGCAGGAACCGTTACAAGCTCTTCCTGGAGTGTACTTTAATACTGACTTCGGTCGTTCCCCCTGAACTTCCCATTGAGCTCTCTCTGGCTGTCAACACCTCCCTCATTGCCTTGGCCAAGCTCTGTAAGTACCAAGCCTAAACACAGAAACAAAAATAGGACTGCTTTCTTGTGTCTGGAACTGTGGGGATGTTGGTGAGGAAATGAGTGTGAAATGACTGTAGTGTCCTCAGTTTCTACCCAGTGACAGTATGGGTTTTGGAGCTGGTGTATATGAGGGGGTTTAAACCCCAAAGAACTTAGGAGTTGTGTGCTTTGAAGTGGGTCCTAAATCAAGTGTAGGAGGGAACCGCTTGCTCAACAGTCCTGCAGTTCTGCACTGAGCAGGCTCCTATATATGGAATAGGGAGGCCAATGACTTCTGTGTTGGACTACATCATTGCTACAACTTGGGGTCTGTTCTGGTTTCAAATGCCACATAAATTCAGAATGGGGAGTTTTGGGTTCATTAACTCTATCAGCACCGTGTTGATAGCTCCTGTCTTGTGATTAAAGCCACTGAGTGTCCTGTCCTGGCTTTGTTGTAGCTGATCTCTCACAGAATTTCCTCTCCTCTCTTCTAGACGTGTACTGTACAGAGCCCTTCCGCATCCCATTTGCAGGCAAAGTTCAAGTTTGCTGTTTTGACAAAACCGGCACATTAACCAGTGATCACCTCGTAGTGAGAGGAGTAGCTGGGCTCAGGTAGGTCCTGGGTGATTTTCATTATATGATTTGCTGTGGTCTGGGCTTTGGGCACTGTGTGATCACATTCCAGTGAGGAAGAGAAGATAGAAGAGGGATTCAGAGAGTGAAAGAAGTGGATTGAACGGGAAGGAGAGAGGGTTGTTGGTCTCTGGCAACAACACTTATGGGCTCAGGACTTGTGAATTTAATCGTCTTGGGGGACTTCTTGCACAGGGTTTTTATTTAACTGAGATCTTTGCTGCTTCTCTGTGCAGTAGCATCCTGCCTTCTCATGTCACTGTCGTAATGAACTGTGCTTGAAGGCTAGATGCCACAGCAGAGAGACATCTCGGCTCTTTGATCTGCAGTTATTTAAATGTGTTAGTTCAGGCCTCTACTTTGAGTGTTCTGCTTGAATCAAGTTTGCTTTGGAGGACTGGCAAAAATTATGGGCTTTGGCACTGTTTGCAGTTGAGACAGCGCCAGATTTTCTATGGCTTTGATCTCGCCATGAGAAGCTCCACTGTTTACTGTATTAGAGTAGGAATTTTTGGCTGGGAAAAATTCCAGAATTTGTCTGAGATAATGTGAATGGGTCTGTTAACATGGGCAGTCTTTTTTATGCTGCAGGGATGGGAAGGAAGTGACACCAGTATCTGACATTCCTGTAGAAACCCACCGAGCGATTGCTACTTGCCACTCACTTGTACAGTTGGATGATGGGACGCTGGTGGGAGATCCATTAGAGAAGGCAATGTTGATGGCTGTGGACTGGACCCTGACCAAAGGTAAAACCTGATTCCAACTCCTCCCTGGTTGATACCTGAGCCATGTTTATATATGCTGTGGGTTGTGGGGTGGGGTTTTTTGGAGGAGGTGACGATGATAACACTTTGTCAGTTTTGAGCTTGACATTATCTAGTCTATAGAGGTTTCCTATGCCTCATGCCAGCTTTCTGCACAGAGTGAATTCCATGTGGTATGATCCCAGGAACTGGTTTGGGGCAGTGGAAATCCTTGCACTGCGTGTCTGAGGGACAACAAATAGTAGGAGTCTGTTCTCAGGACTGCAGATACTGCATTCTGCAGCTGGCATGCTCAGGTTGGTGTCTTTTGGTTCTGATTGTGCAGACTCACTAAAATCAGGGTATGACTAGCGCAGATTGCAGTAGTGAAAACATGACAGTGTGGGTTTTAGCATGGTCTGCTGGTAGTCTCTTTGGAGGCTTTCTACTCTGCTTTCCTGTCTTTCACAAACAGGTAACTAAAGTAGAAATCTTCCAGAAATACTATATACCTATCCCACTGAAACCCATGCTGTTGTGGTTTTTTTTGCTTCTGTTTTTTTACCTGCTACAAATTACATTCAACCTGCTGTGTAGCTGTTCGTACTAATGCACACAGGCGTTCTGATCAGTTATATCCCTTAATTGTTGGCATGATAATTTCCAGCTCTGTATGCTTGCATCTAAAGAGAGGAAATTCATATTATCTCGGTGACCTATGGGTTCCTTTGGGACCCAAAGGGAGGGATGTTGCTTTTGATACCGAGAAACCTTTCAGGATTTCCTGATCTGTTTGTTTCCAGATGAGAAAGTTTTCCCCAGAAGTATTAAAACTCAGGGACTGAAAATTCACCAGCGCTTTCATTTTGCCAGTGCCCTGAAAAGAATGTCTGTCTTGGCGTCGTACGAGAAGATCGGCTCGACTGATCTCTGTTACATTGCAGCTGTGAAAGGGGCCCCAGAGACGCTACACAAAATGGTGAGCGCATCTCTCTAGGAGAGGAAGGGCCTTCTCTAGCACCTGTGCTCGTCCCCGTACATCTCTGCTTGTCCCTGCCCAGTCGGGAACCTGAATGACATAGGGATTTCATCCTGCAAAAGAGCACAGCGAGCCAGTGCCTGAAAATAAACTCCGCTGGGGAGTTTCAGTCTAATCCCAGTGAGATCTGAGTATCTTGCCATATGTGTTCCTGGCCCTGTTGTTTTTGCTGACAGCAGAGGGCTAAATCTGGGGGATCTTCTCTTTTGCCCGTGATGGTGAGGGACCCTGCCAAAGGTGCCTCTTTTCCCCTGTCTGCATATTTAATGTGAAGTGCTGGAATGGGCTACAGAATTGTGTTTGGAACTGTGTTCATATGATGCTTTTCCCCATGCCTTCTCTAGTTGTCTCAGTGCCCAAGCAACTACCATGCTGTCCACACGGAAATTTCACATGAGGGGGCAAGAGTGCTGGCCCTTGGCTACAAAGAACTGGGGCACCTCACTCACCAGCAGGTATATCTGTCTGTTTAAGCCTTGAAATTGAGCTCCTGTCAAAGGAAACAGAGATGGTGTGAGCAGGGCTGGGGAAGAGGGTGTCTCTTTTGGGATGTGGTTGCCCAGAGCTGCTGTAACCGTGTTGCTTTTATGATCTGGATCTTCTGGGAAGATTGCAACCTCTGCGTTGTGCTCCCAGCATTGAATTCCTGTGCATTATTGATCAATACTTCTGTTTCCCTGTTCGTAAAGCAGGGTAAATTCTTTCCTTGTAACAACTGAGGAGGCTCAGCACTGAACTTCTTAGCTGTGAACCTGGTTTTATGTGGGGATGGGCACGTGTAACTGTTTTCAGGGCTGTCTCTGTGGAGCTTTGTGCCAAAGAAGCCTTTCTTCTAGAGCAGCTGGGGACGGTCCAGGGTTGCTCTGTGCATCTCAGAGCACCAGTTGTGTTTCTAGTGATGCTCAGATTGCAAGGAAGCACCCGTTGGAAAACAAGATTCCTGCTACAAAGCAGCAGGTAACACTCAGCTTGCTGATTTGCTTTGGCAGGTGCGAGAGATGAAACGTGAAGCTTTGGAGTGTGATCTTAGGTTTGTTGGATTCATTGTGGTTTCCTGTCCTCTCAAAGCGGACTCCAAATCTGTCATCAGGGAGATCCAGAATGCATCACACCACGTAAGCGTCAGCAGCATCCTAGACTTACCAGTAGCCATGGTGTTTGGGATGTGGAATTTCAGTACCAGAAGGCTTTGTGGAACGAGGGCAAAGGCTTTCCCATGGTGAAGGCAGGGAGACCTTGTGGATATGATGTTACTTTTGCGGTGGGATTTGCCCTGGCCCAGAGAGAAAGCATTTCTGCGGGGTGCTGCAGAGAGCAACACCTCATAGGGAATGTCACAAGGGTCCAAGCTAGGTAGAACCCTTAAGTGTAAAGGAGACTTCCTGTGAAGTGCTGCTTGCCTACCCAGAACTGATTTTTGACCTCTCTTGCTTTCCCCTCAGGTAGTGATGATAACAGGAGACAATCCTCTCACTGCCTGCCATGTGGCCCGGGAGCTACACTTCCTCCAGAGGGAGCACACCCTCATTCTGCAGCCTCCTGTGAGCAAAGGTAACCGATCCCTTGCAGGAAACTCTTCTGTGTTTTGGAGGACAACAGCCAAAGCCCTGCTGGGGCACTGTATCAAAGTTAGCCACGTGCTGTTAGCACTGCTGCTTGATGCTGATAATGGAAATGACTCACTTTCCAGAAGCCTAGATAACCCTCTGTCCATTGCCCCTCTCTTTTCTGGCTTGGAGTACTATGCAAGCTACATACCTTCCTCTGCCAGCTCCAAAACTAAGCCATCTGAGCACCAAAATAACAAAAATAACGGCAGCTTGAAGGCCTCCTTGCTGCAGGTTCAGAGGCCATCCAGGGAAGCTGAGAGCCATGTCACTGCAGGGAAGGGGAGTCCACATAAAGACCATAGCTAGGTGGGAGGTGGGCATGTCACTGTCCTAAGAAGTGGAGGTCCTTGCGTCCATAATGCGAGGGTCAGCATCTGTAGAGTGGCTGGGAGCATTTCTCACAGCCAGGCACCTCAGGCATGTTCATGTCAAGCTCGTGCTTCTCTTTCCAGGCTCCAGCTGGCAGTGGCAGTCCATCGATGGTGCTGTCATGCTCCCAGTCTTGCCAAACTCCTTGCGAGAGCTGACACAGCGGTATGACCTGTGCATAACTGGGGAAGGTCTCTCTCACCTACAGTCTGTGAACAGACAGCAGCTGCTGAAACTCATACCACACATCCAGGTGTTTGCCAGAGTGGTGCCAAAGCAGAAGGTGAGAGATTTCAGCTGCTGGTAAAACCCAGTTTTAGCAGGGTTCCCAGCAGGGCTCATGTGGTGCCTCGGAGCCACGTAGATACTAGCACATGATTAACGCTAAAGATGTTTACAGCAAACGAGCGTAACCTCTCCTGATACCCAAGCCAGCAGGCAGCAAGGACCAGAGCTCAGGATGTGCCACATTGTTATCCTGAAGAGTCCTGAGCCTGTTAGCCCATTCTAGCTCTGCATTCCTGAAACAGATCCTGAAGGTGAAGCTTTTGGACTCTGGCTGTGAGGCCACCGAGTTCCTGCAGAACAGAAGCACTTGACCAAGATGCATAACCCAGCGCAGACAGCAGCATATCAGAACACACAGGCTGCCCATTCTCACTACGCCTTTCTTTTTGCAGGAGTTTGTAATCACTACTCTGAAAAGCCTGGGCTATGTCACGCTGATGTGTGGGGATGGGACCAATGATGTCGGAGCTCTGAAACATGCAGATGTGGGTGAGTCCACATGCAGGACTCTCATGTGTGCCCCTGTCTGAGTTTGGCTAGTGTTCCTAAACACAGAACCAGTGTTTCTCTGGTGTTTTGAGGGCTGGGATTGATCTGACCAACATCATTTGGTGGCATAAACTAACATAAAGAAGAAGGATCTCTGTGCTGGTGGAATACTCACTGTGTGTGCGCCAGCAGGCAGCATGAATTAGCTGCCAAGAGGTTTTCCTGGAAGAAAGATTCTTCCTAATGTGTTTGGGTTTTTTTTTTTCCACTAAGCTTTACTTCAGCAAGTGTAACGTGTCTGAAGTCCCTGTGTAACTAGCCTGCCCCCCGACTCTAGGTGTGGATTGCAGTTGGGATCCCTACTTGGTGAAAATGCTCTGCCAGGAAAGGGATTACAGGCCTTTTTCCCTGCAGCTAATGTTTTTACACTCCTACAGGAGTGGCACTGCTGGCAAATGCTCCTGAGAGACTGCCCGAACGGAAGAAGAGAACCCGAGATGGACCCAGTGATGGGAGGCCTGCCCTGCCGTCGATGGGGAGTGGGACTGTGAAGCCCACCTCCCGTGGTGCCAAGCACAGAGTCATGTCCCAAAGAGAGGAACAGCTGGCAATTCAGAGGGTTGGTAACAAGATGTTTAAAAGCCCTGTTAACTTATCCTTGTTCTTTGTTCCTCCTCTGGTTTACTGCTAATTCATGAGAACCGGAAATGGCAGGACGTACTGGGGAAAAGACCAGCTTTTTTGCTTCTTATCCTGAAATAGTAAAATGGATTTGAGCAGAGAAGGTGCTGCTTTTCCAGCCAGCCATCAAGCTAAAGCTGCAAGCGTGAAGGCTTCTCAGCCTCCTCCCCTTGGAACAGGGGTGTGGGAGAGGATAGTACGAGATCATCTTTGATCCGGGTTGTGATAATGAGGTGTGCCTTTGTGTCTTTCTCCTATTCGCCTGCAGGAGCGGATCAGTCAGGTCCTGAAGGATTTGGAAGAGGAGCGTGTACCAGTCGTGAAGTTGGGTGATGCCAGCATTGCAGCCCCCTTTACCTCCAAGCTCTCTTCCATTCAGTGCAGTAAGTGCGTAGTGGGAGCTGAACGGTTGGTGGCCGTCTCCGTGTGTCCCATTTCCCCAAGGGGAGTAAGTCTAGATTTGAAAGAAGCCAAGACAGAGGGCGTGGGGTGGTGAGACATGCCCCCAAACCCATGGCTTTGCCGCCTTTTTGTGTGGAGCAACCCTGTGGGGGTTTCTTGGATGGGGACGGGAGCAGTGAGGGGTTAGCTTCCCTCTGTACTGCTTCAGAAAAGGAGAGGACTGAGGGACAAAGCCACAGAACCTGTTTTGTTTTGTTTCCAAATGCTTGCTTCCTCTTGCTCCTTAGTCTGCCACGTGATCAAGCAAGGTCGTTGCACGCTAGTGACAACACTCCAAATGTTCAAGATCCTTGCCCTGAACGCCCTGATCCTTGCTTACAGCCAGAGTGTCCTCTACTTGGAAGGGGTGAAGTTCAGTGATTTTCAGGCAACTCTGCAGGGTCTGCTGTTGGCTGGCTGCTTCCTTTTCATCTCCAGGTCGAAGGTAAGGGGAGGAAAGTGCTTTGGGACAGTGGCGGGCCAATGTCAGTTATATCAGGATTACTGAAGGAGTGCCTCTCTCCAAAAAAAGCAGTTTATTTTAGTAAGTTAACAGTCCACAATGCTGGAGGGCATAGGGTTTTTTTGCTCCCCTGGGTTTGGGAGGCTCCTGAGGCCAGCGCTTGCTTAAGGGAGCATCTTGTGATTGCCGGCAGGCAGCTTTGTTCAGGTTCGTGGAAGAGGTGGGAAGGGTAATGCAGATAAATGGTTCAGTTGAGGCTGTTACTTGCACCGACTAAGCTGTGGGTCTTGTGTATGTGTGAAGTGAAATTCTCACAGGCGTTTCCCAAGAAACACAATCATTAGTTGGATTCTGCTGGAAAACTGCCTAGAGATGGTCAAAACTGTTCCAGTCAACCTTGCTTGCTTTTCTTTCGCAGCCTTTGAAGACACTTTCCAAGGAGCGCCCACTGCCAAACATCTTTAACCTTTACACGGTCCTGACAGTGCTGCTGCAGTTCCTTGTGCATTTCCTCAGCCTCGTTTACCTGTACCGTGGTGCCCAGGCACGCAGCGATTCCAAGTAAGTGTCTCTTCCTCTGACACTGGAATTTTTTCTCCAGTTACTCTTAAGCAGGAGGGTGGATAGAGGCCTTCCCCACCACAGTGCTCTTCCTGCGAATGCTTTATCAAGCACTGCAAGTTTCATGTGTTAGACGCATCCAGAAAAAGCGTTTCTGAGTTGTGCATCAGCAGGCAGCTCACCGTGGCATGGATGCAATGGAACTGGTGTAAATATGGTCTGTGATACGTTGCAGTTCCTATGTCTACTGTTCCCACATGGACGGGGAAAGGGAAATAGAAATACACCAGTGAGTGTATTACTGGAAAGCTTAGAAAGAAAAACACATGCACCCCCTAATTTTTTTTCCACTTGATTTTTATTTTGTGGAAGAGAACCCAATGATTACCTGTGCTTGCAGCATCTGCAGCTCTGCTCTCACCCGTGCAAGCATGCTTGTGTCGGAGGTGGGACTGCTGCTAATGGGAGCCACCAAAGTTTGCAAACAAACTGTTGTTGCCCAACAAAACTTGCACGTAGTTTAAATAAACCATAGTTTAAATAAACTGGTGATTCTGAGTCTGGTCTACTGATCTCCAGCTTTGTTCCCTTTTAGACAGGAGGAGTTTGTGGATCTGTACAAGGAGTTTGAGCCCAGCCTTGTGAACAGCACTGTCTACATCATGTCGATGGCAATGCAGATGGCCACGTTTGCTATCAACTACAAGGCAAGCCATGTTTAAGTTACATCTCCAGCAGCACCAGAGAAATGATTTTGTAATTCAGGTGCAATAATACAAAACAACGTTCTTCTCATTTTGTCAGTGCTCTGCAGGGAAAAACTCCCTCTTTTTGCACCAAGTTGGAATGAGCCAACTGTCCTAAACTGTGTCACAAATTGCTCCGCATCCCCTAGTGTGCATGAGTACAGCCTTACCTCTGCTCACCGTTTCTCCCTGCTGTGTTTCAGGGCCATCCTTTTATGGAGAGTTTACAGGAGAACAAGCCTTTACTGTGGAGCATCGTCCTTTCAGGGCTTGCCATCGTGGGCCTTCTCACGGGCTCTTCGCCAGAATTCAATGAACAGTTTGGCTTGGTAGAAATCCCTACTGAGGTGAGCAGGCAGCGTTTCTCTGCGCCTACTGAATTTTAGGCACGGTTTCCAGTGGGAGAAGAGGTCTGAGCCTGTCTTCAGGAACTCTGGAGGAATCTTAAGGTTTTTAGCAGATAATGGCTCACAGGCGCACTAACTGCCCATATAGTTCTAAGTGAGAGGATGCGGTAGCAATCCTGCTGAAGCAGTGGGGATTTTTTTCCAGCATGCTGTCGCTTTTTTACAATTTAGTGACTTACTTACAGCGTGCTGTGAAAGCCAGAAGTTCAGGCTCTAGTTCAGCAGTTGCTGCAGGGGCTCTGGGCTGTGGGGCAGGGCAGCTGAAGAGGGACTAATGGGTTGTTTTTGTTTTCCTAGTTCAAGATTGTGATCACAGAAGTGTTGCTGGCTGATTTCTTCCTCGCCTTGCTAGTGGACCGAATTCTGCAGTTTCTGCTGGGGAGCGCAAAACTTAAAGTGCCTTCCTGAAACAGATTCCGAGCTCCCTCGCCCCCAGCAGTGCTATACGAAGGACAGCACCCAGGGCCATGTGTTTTGCCATCACGAGAAGAATCATCTGTAATTCTTTTGACAATAACTCTGATCCTGTTCAGAAACAGGCGTGGGGAGGCTTTCTTCCAAATCATGTGGACGCCACCTCTGTGAAACAAGACCTGACTTTTTAATGTTTGCAGGACGTACTACCAACTGTCGGGAGTTTTGTACTGCCCTAACGTTTAAGGAAACATTTACAGAATTTGGTAACTAAAATCAGAATCGATGTATTTTGAAACATGTTTGGAACTTCCTTTGTGGGGCTGAAAGTTTTGTGGTGTTTTTAATAGACGGTGAGATCAAGTGCAGGAATAAGAACGGCAACAAACTAGAGGTGAGGCTGAGGGGTAGGAGTTCTTACACAACAAACACTACAACCACCCTTGCAAGAGGTAATGTTCAGAATAAAGAGGTGTAGCATTGACAAAGCGTAGGAGAACAAACAGTGCCAAGAACTTCTATACATTATGCTGCTGTACATGCCAACCCTGAAGCCCTGTATTTCAAAACCATTACAAAAATATTTTGGCAGGTGAGAAGAGAAACATGTTTTATTTTCCTCCCTAAGCAATTCCTGTAATCAGATATTGATTGCATTTCTTCAGCTATCCTGAAATTTAATCTGAGAGAGGGAGGAGCTCAGCTCAGCGGGATGTTTGGCTGCAGTTTACATCCTCGAGGTAGACTCCGGTGCTAACAGACGCTGGGTGGGAGCCTAGCAGCAGCCGTCCTTTCAACTACAAAAGCGTAATTGTACTGAAAACAAAACAACAAGTGGTCAGGACAAGACACTGGTATTTGAGAAATGCCAAATATGACTGCTATCCACCTCAAAAGAGGTGCATGACCAAAGCAGCCTGCTTACCTCTTTCTCGATATCGGCAAGTGACTTAACATTCAGGTCTGCAAGGATAGCCTAAAAAAAAAAAAAAAGACATAAAATATTTCTAATTAAGAGTAGTTATGAGGTAGGACTAAGAACAGCAGCTTAAATGAAGACTCACGTTACTGCCAGAACTCAGCTTGCTTTCGAATTTGGGGTGTAGTGTGAAAGGCACTCCGTCCATAGCTGGGAAGATAAGTGAGAGATGCTTTAGGAACATCCCAGGAGCTGCTCTGAAAATATACAATTACTTAATTGCCGCATAAAGCCGATGAGTGGAAGGGGACACCTTAGCACCCAGAGAAGAGTTTGAGCAAGATGTCGGTGACATCTTTTAATTCAAGCCAGGACGAACTTTCAGGAAGGGAAAAGTCTTTAAGAAAACCTTCTAAAAATTGAGCTCAGTTCCAGTCTTTAAAGGGAACAACTGTGTGCAAACCAGCTATCGGCCTATGTTTTCATTTTAAAGTACTCTTTAAACAGGGATATCCTTGCTTTATGCAGCTTCCTCGTTTGATTCCAGATGAAGAACCAGTTTACCCGAGAGGCCGTAGATGTTGGAGGTGTCGTACAGAGATTCGTGCTGAGAAGCGCGTTTGATGCTGCATCGAGCCGCGGGTGACCTGTAGCAGATTGGAATAATTAACAGTCGGAGCATTAGCAGCGCGCAGCAGGTAACGAGCCCCAGACCAGGGGAACGGAAACAGTGAGGTGACGCCAGCAGTTGCAGGATTTATTCCCAGTCCTGAACTGGTTCAGGTAAGACTTGGGGTGGCGGGGGGGAATAAATGAGTGCGTACGTACTTGTGGTCTGAGTCGGGGGATTGGAGCGAGAGCTGCTTCAGACCTGCGCTGAGGGGCTGCGCCTTGGATTTCAAAACCGGCCCTTTTTTACACCAGATGGCAAAATTACCTATTTCCCTAGTGGGGAAAAAAAAAAAAAAATAAATAACCACCGGGCCCTTTGCCATGAGCAGTGGCAGGGTGGGCAGGGCCCCCCTACCCTATTTTCATGTAGTGCGGGAGGGCTTTGCTCTTGGAGCTCAGCTTGAGGTCGAAAACGGCCGTTTCAGCAGCGTCCAGCGGCAGCAGCTTCACGTAGACCCGCTTTTTGCGGGAGATGCCGGTCCCTGTGGAAAAGGGGGAGGAAAGCAGGCGGCAGGACCGGGAGGGTGGGAACCGGGGACCGGGCCCCGCTGTCCCAGACACACACCCTCCCCCCCCCCCCCCCCCCCCCCCCCCCCCCGCCAGGGAGTAGGGGTTACTTACGGGGCTCCGGGAACTCGGGGATCCGGGTGTAGCCGGGGGGCTGAGGGCTCCGGTCGCTCAGTACCTGCAGATCGGTCACTACGGGCCCGGGAGCCGCCTGGACGGGACGGGACCTCGGTACCGGCCCCGGTTCCGGCCTCCACCACCCCCCGCCCCGGTCCCGGTTTCTCCCCCCCCACCCCGCACCTGGGCTCCGCCGGTGCAGACGCAGAGGTACCCGCCGCCCTTGTGCCCGAAGCCTTTGCCCAGGTTGGCCGCCGCGCCCTCCACGGTAACGGTGATCTGCGGGTACAGGGAGCGTCAGGCCGCGGTGGAACCGGGCGGCGGCGTTGTCGTCCCGTCCCCCCCCGCCTCCGCCCGCCCCTACCGCGGTCCAGCCGGCGGGGGCCGCCTCGGGGGCAGCGGCCCAGGCCACGCCGGTGAGCGGGGTCTCCGCCGCCGCCATCATAACCGCCGCTTCCTCCCCGGGAGTGGCGGAGCTCCGCCCTCCCCCAGCTCCTCAACAACCATTGGACGGCGCAAGGTTACGGCTACGGCGATTGGCTGGCGCCATCTGAGCGACGAATGAGTTAGCCACTAAGCGACGACCGACCTCTCGGGGCGCCTTCGAAGGCGGAAGCGCGGGGGAACCGGGAAGGAACCGGGCTCCCCCCGCCTTTATTGACAGCAGCACCGACACCGCGGCCCGTAGCCCCCCCGCCAACCCCCGGCTCAGCCCTCCGGCGGCGGCATCTTCCTCAGCGGCGGGGCGGCGATCAGCTTGCGCACGGGGGAGTTCACCAGCTGCTGGAAAGTCCTTGAGGCTGAAACAGGTGGGGGAAATGCTCGTTAACCCCCGTTAACGAGCCCCACCGAGGCTTCCACACCCCGCCACCGAGGGATTCCCGCTTACCGAGCTGCTCCGAGAGGTGCCGGAGGTATTGCCGGCTGTCTTCGGTGAAGGCCTGCAGCAGCTTCACCGCTTGCTGTAGTTCGTCGAGCTGCAAAACCAAAGCGTTAAAAGGCAAAAAAAAAAGCTAAAAAAAAAAAAAAATTAAAGAGAATTTTTTCCCCCCAACTCACCACAAGCTCCATGCAGCTCAAGACCTCCCCCTGCTCATCCAGGATCTTCTGGTAGTTGGGTTTCGTGGAGAGGACTTGGGCCTGAGATGTCTGGAGGTAACTGCAAGGCTCAGCCTGCCCTTGGCTCCTCTTGCGTTCCTCCAGCTGCCTGCACAGCAAAAGTCATTTACCCCTCAGGCGGCGTTTCGTTTTCTTTTCCAACACGGAACAGCTCTAAGATGGACAGTAACAATCACACCTGGATATTTCTTCAGCACTTTCCTGGTGACGCAGTAAGAGCTCATCCCAGGACTGACATTCGGCAGCGAACCTGCAGAGCGAGAGGAGAGAACAGGTCTGTACCCCACAGCTGGAAAAACGAACCGCAGCGCAGGCTCGTACGAAAAAAAGAACCATTTAAAGGATCAAATATGCCCAGAATACCCTCGAGGAAGTGGTGGTCGAACCCATACTGGTGTTGAGAGACTCGGACCGTGCAGACGGTCGATCTTACCTGGCGATGTACTCCTTAACTTGGGCCACTGACTCATCCAAAGCCGGGTCCAGTAAAATCCTAAAGCACAGACAGATCATCAGCACCGTATAGCGAGATGTATATGTATAGT
Organism: Aquila chrysaetos chrysaetos; assembly: GCF_900496995.4. Taxonomy (NCBI): domain Eukaryota; kingdom Metazoa; phylum Chordata; class Aves; order Accipitriformes; family Accipitridae; genus Aquila; species Aquila chrysaetos. The sequence goes on along the minus strand of NC_044014.1, from coordinate 43,285,643 downwards.
GAGATGTATACGTTCCACAGAGGGCTCTGGTGACTGTTTGGGTGCTAAATGCTTAGAATTGCAGAATACAAGAGAGAAAAGTCTTGATCTCAAAAAAGATAACGCCCCTCGGAATAGTCACTGTACTGGTTTGTCCAGGTATACCAGCACCCCAAAAAAAACTTGTAGCCACCAGCAGCAGGGTTACTCTTTGCAAATTTTGACAGTTGGGCAGGCCAAAACCAGAAAAACAGCATCACAGAACGGTTTAGGTTGGCAGGGACCTTAAAGATCATCTCGTTCCAACCCCCCCACCACAGGCAGGGACACCTTCCGCCAGACCAGGTCACTCAAAGCCCCGTCCAACCCAGCCTCTAACACTTCTACCACCTCTCTGGGCAACCTCTTCCAGTGCCTCACCACCCTCACCATAAAGAACTTCTGATCTAAACCTACCCGCTTTCAGTTTAAACCCGTTACCCCTCGTCCTGTCGTTACACTCCCTGACAAGGAGTCCCTCCCCGGCTTTCCTGTTGGCCCCCCTCCGCCCGCAAAGTACTGGAAGGCCGCTCTAAAGTCTTCCCAGAGCCTTCTCTTCTTCAGGCTGAATAACCCTAGCTATGTATGACCCCCCCAAATATATGATCCTTATTATTCATGTGCATATACCTGTGATTTTTATACCTATTTATTCATTTAATAGGCAAAATCTTATTTAGTCTGTCTTTGACTTCTGAACCACTCCCCTCCCCAGACCCTGCACGCCTACAAAGGGAAAACAGTGGTTTGTTTCCCATTAAAAAGTTTCACACACACCCCTAAAATCTGCTGGCACGTTAGCCTTTCCCTGCTGGTTCTGTTATAGTTGCCTGGATGAGGGAAGCGAGCTAATTAAAGTGTTTCAATGAAGCCAAAGCATTTTGACAACTGGTTTCTGCTGGCAGGGCGAGGTCCTTGTATGCAGCAACAGATGCATTTTGTGTTCAGGCTACCCCCTTCTTCCCCCCCAAAGCAGTACGACTCACTACTTACACTCCACAAGGGATGAATTTGGTGAGTCCTTACCCTTTAGGGTCTTCTACACAGCTCTGCAGCGTTCCGTCTTGTTTCAATTTCTGTATGTATCGCTTCAGGTCTTCGGAAACAGAGTGCACTGGAGATGATGGCAAAATAAAACAAGATAAAACAATACTCGTACCCACTGCCTAGAAAACTAGTAATACTGAGAAACGAAGCTGTTTCCTAACCTGCAGACACTGCTCTGACTCCTTATCAGAAGGCATTCTAGTTATGCTGTTTCTAAAGGAATAACTCATCTCTGTGGCCACGGTTTACATTAGTGTGTCCATTTGTCTTCCCTCCCAGAAACCGTGGTCACGCACAGCATCTTAAAAACAGCATTCCCATATTTTTGGCTGCACCCACCCCTTCTAGGAGACAGCTGGTTGTGTTTTGAGAGGATGCTAGGGAAGGGCCAGTATTTTTAACTTCAGGATTACCCTTGCTGATACATATATCACACCTTACCGTTAGCTTTGAAAGCCTCAGGGCTAAAGCTGTCAGTCTGCTTCAAGGCATGTTTGAGCTTCTGTGCAGAAAACTAAGAGAAAATGGAAAAGAAGGTCTTAGCACCCAATTCCTGAGCTCTATATATATGGCAGAGCTTGCGGGAGGATTTGTTACTGAATGAGAAAGGAGTCCCTCCTTCCCCAGCCCGTATTTCACAACTCAGTTATACAAATCAGAACGTACGTTTAGTGGCAGAAGGCAGGCAAGAGAAAAATGATTCACTTTTAAAAGAGAGGATCTTACCTGGAAACTGGACAACAGCAGCATAGAAAGCCGGTCTACCTCTGGCAGGTCCAGGCTAATTGATTTGCTTAATTCTGAAAAAAACAGAACAAAATTATTTAAGAACAATTACATTCACAACAAGCTACAAACAGCTGAAATGTTCCTGAAAGACACTAAAAGCTGTTGTTGTACAGGAGTGCGGTTTGCAGGATATGGAAGGAGCAGGGAAAAGAGGGAGAAACAGAGTTCCTAACAAGGAAAAGTCAGCGTAAGGCTCAACCGTGGAAATAAAAAGGCAGAGACAACAAATCACTGGTCTACAGAAGCCGCTAATGCAGCACCTCCTTTTAACCTCAAGTACCTGGACCTCCGAGACCACTGCCATCACAGCTGTCAGTGGCTACTAGTTTGGAATAACACAGTTATGCTGTAATCACCCTAAAGGTCATGCCATGAAATTAAATCTCAAGTTGCTGCAGGCTGCCCTACAAGTTTCTTGAGAGTGCTTGATAAAGGGAGGAAGGGGAGCACGGACCAGTGACATCTTGGTGAACAGGAGGCAGAGATTTTCGGCGTTTTGTCCCCTTCAGGCTTGAACGACACCAAGAGCGACGCTTGGCTTGAGGAGTGGTGATGAGCAGTCTCGGGGACAAGTTAAAAGAACGCGATGTATGGTCTTTCCTAGCACTGCTTCTCCAGGGAGACAGCCTTTTGGGACTAGGTCCGAGGGGGTGTTTCCTGAGACTGGGACCTCCTTGGGGTCCTTTCCTCGATCCCGCTGTCTCACTGTGACTAACGTTCTTCTCGTTAACAGCAGTTACATCAGGTAGATTTAGGAATTGTTCAGGATCCGCCTTCTTCTCTCCAGGGTCAACATCTGAGAAAAACAGACATAATCAACGCATCAGCAGGGTAGAAAGAGAGGAAAGGGTCTATTCCCAAGGATTCAGAAGCGCTGAACCTGTTCTTTACGCTTTGTTTTCCAGCTCGGTGCAACACCAGCGCTGAGGTACGACGGCTGGATCCCCACTTCACAGCCTCCCAAAACTGCCGGTGCCCCCGGTTCTCCCTTCCAGCACCGAGATCCTTCTCCCGAGCCCCGGGAGGGCCCCCCACTGGGCGGGGAACGATGCTCAGCACCACCCATCCCTTCCCGCTCCCGGGCCCGCCGCCTCCCTTACCTGACACTACAGCTTCAGCCGCCGGGCGGGCTCCGCCGGGGGAACGCTGAGGGGGAAAAACGGTTACGAGGCTGATAGCGAGGCCTCCCCGCGGCCCCCCTCAGCCAGACGGGACCCCCCCACACACACCACTCACCTCCTCTTCCTCCGTCCCGCCAGACGGCCGCGGTAAAGCGGGAGCCGGCCCGCAGCCCTTCGCCGGTTGCTCCGCCATGGCGGCGTCCCGCGGCCGCAGCGGCCGTTGGGCGCGGGGGATGGCGGGAAGGCGCCGCCCGCTGGCAGGCGCATGCGCAGAGGCCGCCTCCCCCCTCCCCTCAGTTTCCCGCCCTCATCCCGTCAGGGACCCCCGCCGCCTCAGAGCTGAGAGGAAAAGGAGGGGAAGGAAAAAAAAAAAAAAAAAAAAAAAAGGCTTTGGAAGTTTATTATCTTTGATAAAATCTCAACTGAAAAGGGTGGACTCTGCGTTAACAGCTGCAGAAATGCACAAAAACCTATTATCCATGGGGAAGTCGGGGGGGGGGGTTGTTGGTTTGTTGTGGGTTGTTTTTTTTTTTTTTTTTTCACTAGACATTAAATTAGAATTACGTGGAATGACACAGGATGGAAGGTCCTACCCGAGAGCAAAGTCCAGTGAGAGTTTTGGTAAAGCAACGTTCTGATTAATTAGCTCAGAATGAATTCTAGTTAAGAAAAGCTTATTTTCCTATACAAAATTACAATACAGAGAACGCATACAATTACAATACAGGGGGTTTAACTGTTAGTAGCTATCAACTAGAACAGAAATTTCATAGTAAAAAACTTTATGGAAATTAAAATAAGTCAATTTTCTTAAGCTGTAAAACTTGAGACAAATGCCAAGTTCTAGAAGAGACACTTTCAGATTCTTACCATAAAATCCATATTTTAAAAAATGAATTTGGTTAGGAAAATGAAGCAAGTTCTTTTAAAACAATTTCACATCCCAATGGGCATAAGTAAAAAGAACTCAACTGCGTGAGGCTGAGAGGTAGAGAGGTATCATTGTAATCACAATCTTCTATTGGTTCCAGGGTTTTTTCTGAGGTAATTAGCTGTGTGTCAAGTTGTATAAACAATAGTATTGGCAAAAGAGCAACATTGACAAATTACACTAATGACCTCTTTCCTCTCATCAATAGGTCCTAAAAACTTAATTAGACGCATCCGAATTAACACTTCCAGGGTCTCCAGCAGGTGAAGTGATTGATGAAGGGGTGGTAGCATCCTGCCAGCTGCCATTAGCCTGAAGGGAGAATAAATACATCATTTCATTAAATCTTTAAGAAACTACTTGCAGACAACAAAGTATGCCTTTATACGTTTACACCTTACAAGCGACAGTGCTTTTGGAAGGAAATAATTACATATCGGCTCTGACAAAGCACAGTCCACAAATAACCCGTAAAACCTCCTCCCCTCCAAGATTTTATGGTGTTACTTCTTATTCCTAGTGCCATCTCCTTATGGCAAGAATTAACCAAAGTGCACAAATTTTCTGGTGAGCAAAGCCAGAACTCTAAATCAAGTCTCCGGGAGGGAAAGGCTGCTGTATTAAACTACACCTTTTCCAGCTTCTTCCTATCCCCACATCAGATACATTGAGGGGAATAAAAAGTCAACATTTATTCACAGATCGTTAACCAATCTTGGGCACAATTTCTGTTTCTAGCAAGTAATACCTCAGTACATCTTACATCTATGCGCTGCGTCGTATACAAAGGATTCCCCACAATTGTGTCATATCTTCCTGTCTGGTGTATGACGTGGTGTAAGGAATCCATCTAGAACAAGATGCCGCAGAATGAGAATGGTAAGGATAAAAAGTCAAGTGAAAGAAATGCAGTAGTACATGGTACATATCTACTGGGCCAAAAATTCTTTAAATAAGGGGCAGGTTTTCTTGCAGGAAGACAAGTTTTCTTCACAGCTTCTTGCTATTAACAGAGCTATACATAGCTACTTCATAATCAAGCAGAATTAGAGCCTATCACCTATAGTTTTTATAACACAGGAACAGATTTTATGCAGTTCAGGTACATTTAGAAATTCAACAGAAAGCTTAAAATGAGTTTGACAATACTGTTAACTAAAAATCCTAAGCACAGTTCTACTTATATGGAGACAGACTGACTCTAAAAGGAGAAAACACTGATTCATTAATATAAACTTAAAGGGAGAGAACAACAGCAGTAGGTTAATTTAGGTATCAGTTAGTTCTGTAAGAGCAAATTCCAGTTCCAAGAGAAAATATACACTTGAGCATGTTTGTTTCTCAACTTGTTTGAGAAATTTGACTCTAGTCGTTTCTTGCATCCTAGCCAGCGCTGGCCAGAGACAGAAAAATCCATCCCTATCTGGTATTAAGAGAATCTACTTTGAAAAAAATAAAACGAGATTGTCTAATCCAACCCTGCTGTTCGAAGCGGGGTCGATTACAGCAGTTTGGGTTTTAAATATCTCCAAGGATAGAGACTCCATAACCTCCCTGAGCAACCTGTTCATACCGTATAAAGGACAGAGAAATGGGATTTTAACATTTATCCCACTGCTGAAAGTACCTTTTTTTTTTTTTTCCTTACTGACCTGCGACTGCACATTGGCTCCCACTGGGGAGCTCTGGTAGGAAGTCAATGACTGCAAGTTTATAAACGAATCTCCGGAATTTGTCATCTTAAAAGAGCCAGAGGAAGCTGAAAAAAAAAAAAACCACAACATGTTTTAATGAGAAATAAAACCCACCAAAAATGGCTTTTATTTACATTATTTAAGTTTAAAAGAAAAAGAAATCCTGCAACTGTTTCAAACACAGGTATTCCGTGGTACTAACTGTGACAAGAAATAAATTAGAGACTTTCGAGTGGACAGACTCTTCACTGGTGCTCTCACTCACCTGAATTTGGTGTAGACGGAGAATTTGCCTGGTTGCCTTGAGCCACGACATTAGTTGCATCCACTGCTGTTTTTGCAGCATAAATATTGGCTTCTTCTTGGAACTTCCCCATGTTTTTTTTGTATCGAATTCTTTTGTTACCAAACCAGTTGGAAACCTGCGGACATATATCACTGTTAGCTTTTGATCAAACTATTATATTTTCTACTATATTCAGAAGTTACCAGCAAAGGAGACATTTTAAACTAGGTTTCAAACAGAAAATACCTACTACTAAACCCTTCAGAATAACTGAAATCCTATTTAAAGCACCAGTAACTGAAGCCTGTTCCTAAGTATGGGGAAAAAAAACATTGTTCAAGGAAAAAAAAGTCACTTTATTCCAGATCAATCACTTCGTACCTGTGAAACCGTGATGCCACCTTTTTTTGCTAGCTCTTCTTTGGCCTCTTCACTGGGGTAAGGATTACTCAGATGTGAATAGAAATACTCATTCAGTACTTCCGTTGCCTGTTTGCTGAAGTTACGTCGTTTACGCCTATAAAAACATTAGTTATTCCTGTTTAAATGGTGTTATAGAGTAGACCGGACAGAGCAGAGTGTTGGCTTTTTTTACTCTAAAATGTATTTGATTTGAAGGAGAATGTAAGAATTGAGTGGAATTAAATAGACGTCAATGCCAAAGCAGGCACAACGGGTGGCAAATTCTTAAATGTTGAAACTAGATTGACACTGGGAATGACAGACTTGAGACTTCTTACGCAGTCAACTGGCATCAAGCAACAAAAGAAGTTCAGGCTTAAACATCTGTTATCGCTAGATTGTGTTTTCTCGTACCTTGCATCAAGAAAGCGTGAACGCAGGATCATTACTGCCTCGCACGTGCTCTGCTTCAGTTGCATCTGGATGGTGCTGAATTTGCCGTGGATTATGTTCACCATGCGCTCTATTTCTTTTGGCGAAATTGGTCTCGTTCTACTCTGTTCCCTAAGCAGGTTCATAACGTGGGTGGTGAACTCACTGCAGGCCTGAAAATACACACATTTGTATCGACAAACAATAATACACCCTAGAATTCATTACCCCAGCAAGAATATATATATCCAAAAAACTTTAGAGGAGCTTCCATGTTTCAGCTTTACTCTATTTACTCTTAAAAAACGGCAACAAAGATAAACGAGACATTTATTATCTTTAGTTTGATGTCCAGTCCCTCTATCTTCACCTTACTTCTGTAACACTGAGATAAGTTTTCAACTGAATTGGATATCCTCGCGTTCACCTGAATTCATTATACTTCCTGTTCTGTTCTTAAAACCAACACCAAAGGAAAAAACGGTTATGTTTAATTGAGATGATAAAAACTCTTCCATGCAGAAAGATCACCTGTTCATATTTCTCTAGCTCAGAGTGGTATATCTGTCGGATCTGTGACAGCTTGGCCCTGTAGTCAGAGTGTTCAATGCTATTGTCATTTGGACAGCCACCTGATGTTGCTGCTACAGCCATCGGTCCTCCTCTTCCTCTTTTCTCGGGCCCGGAGACACCCTCTGCCAGCAACATGTTATCTAGTCTCATTAGTTGAGCATCTGGGGGATCTTCTTCCTGAATACCGCGAATACTTAACACTAGATAAATATAAAGAGGGAATCAAAAGATTATTTCTGAAACAGGAAAGAGCATCCACTTCAGTTCCGGCAAAGCATTTAAACGCCCTTCAGATGTTTTAGCAGGTCTTGAGCTCAAGAAAGAAAAGGGAGCGTTTAACGAAGCCACGAGGCAACAAGTCAAAACAAACAGGACGTTGTTCCCATTGAGAAACACCAAAACGCAAGGCGAGTTTTCAAATGCACGCAGATAATAAGACTACTTGAGGTCATACCAGTTTATACCACATTTAGAAAGTATTTTAGCCGTCTATAAAAATTAGAACGAAATTCTTACAGAGCAGATGCCCCCCATATCAGCCTGCTGCCTGGCTCCTTGCACGGTCCTCAACAGCGTTCAGCACAAGCTCATGCAGATGGACTACAATGGACAGACACAAGGCCTGAGCTGCTGGGACAACTGCTACGCCTCTACGTCCAGGACGGAAACGAGCACCACACTAACATAAGATCCCGTCGAAATCTGTACACAAGGCATGAGTTTGACCTCATCTCCTTTATATGCCAAGGATACAACCACACTACACAGCAGCAGGCTACAAATTGAAGTCTTAACAGTGTTGAATTTTAAAATCTATTAAAATCTATCAAAATCTGAAACAACATGAAAAAATGCACCAGAAGCCCGTTTCCTTAAGCTTATATTCAACAAACCCAGATGGCAGCAGTCTGTATGCTCAGATTATTCAAGTTTGATTCCAAGCAAATTTATTTTAAAAACTTAATTTCCCAAATTTTTTGACAATTTTTTATTAACTTCCTTTTTTAAAAACCGTAACGTCTCACGAGATATTGAGTCAATACAAAAAATGCCAACAGCTTTTTGGCTTTTAGTTTGACTTTACATGCTAGACAATTTTAGTTTGACGAACAGTTGGTCTTAACCTTGTGAAGCTACCAAATTCAAATGACCTTTTCCAAATTGCAATTGGCAGGTTAATGGGATATTATGTTCCGTACCAAAGATAAATACAAAAGATCTCGTTATGCAAAGATTCTAGCGTGAGGCAGGAGAACAATGTATATGTACACAGACATTAAACAGACACATTTACGACAATTTTCAGCATTTTGTAGGCAAAAGAATAGCTGATCTAAAAAAACCCAATGATAGTTCTGAACATACAAGCAGCCTAAACTTGTAATCACATTGCTGAACTTCATATTTTGCAGGCTATACAGAAACGACCGCACAATTCTGATGAAGAGAGCACTTCGGAGTGGCTGCAGACCCAAATTTGCTCTGTCACAGCAATCCAGGTCTCCTCCAGAACATCCCCAGTCTTTTTGGAAGTGGAAAAAGGCAAGGCAAAAATAGCTATAGTGTAGTACATGGGTAACTGTTGAACTCAAGCTAAGACAACAATGAGGAAAAGTGTTGACTATTTTAGAAGTTAGTGGCTTTTCTAACTCATTATGGAATTAAAATTAATACCTTTTTAAAAAACATTGCAGACCACCTACTGCAAACACCCTTCACTGAGCGAACGTTACAAGAAATGCAAGAGACACAGAAAAAAAAGGGTTTTTTTTATTTGTTGCTGGTTTTTTGTTTTTAAAAATCGCCAGTTCTCCTTTTTTCCGGGAGACCCAGCAGAATAGTTCACCAGCAGCCATTTGCTTTTAAGTCTTTTTGGTAAAACTCACATTAAACTACTTGGACCGGCGAGCACAAATTCAGTGGAACAGATAGTTTGGTGTTACCTTCTTATTTGAATGTGCTTCTGCCAAACATCTTTTTATGCACATTACGATGCATATCAGAGTACCTCATGTTGAAGTCAAGCTCCCAGCTGCAGCTTAATTTTATGTCACTTGTCTAATTATGGCAATTAGACATTAGTTATCATCAATTACACATAAGCTCATCTCAAGTTGACTGCTGAAAAGCATGTATAAAGCACCTTCCCAGTCTCGAGGGAAGACTCAGGTTGGTTGGCTCTAGTAAGTCACAAGAAACTAGAAAGGAGTTAACCATCATTAATGTATCGTAAACTGCATTTCCAACCTAGTAGTTCAAACTTTTACTTAATAAACTCTCTCAAAGGTGAGCAGACCTAAGAATCGATGAGTGCAAGAAGCTCAGTCCGTCCAATCTGCTCCATCAGGTTGATTTTAAACTTTTGGCAACTCCATCTTAATAGGTGTGACGGTTAAAACACAAGTTCTACAGAAATCATCGCCACAGATATTATTTTTAAATTAAAGCCATCATCTCCTGGAATGGATACCTTTTGCTTGAGCTTTATTTTTACTCCTAGTATCATCACCTAATGATAATATTTGTACAGATCATAAGTTACATCAGATTCGCTCAAAACTACCTATTCAGTGAATTCATAACTGTGTTTGCTGCAAGTAGCAGCCAGTTCCGATTCCAAGTACAAGAGCTGCAGCTGTTCATCTCCCGACCTTCCAGAGCTGGTAATCTCAAAAGATGGCACAACGGGAGAGCAAAACCATTGCAGGGGCAGGAACGCTGTGCTCTCACCAGCTTCTGCAACTCTCTTTTGATAGTCTGGTAAAAACAATTCCAGAAGTACGTGCCTTACCCCTAAGAGTTTTGTCAGGGTAGCTGCATCTACCCTGCGAGCTTTCGGCATGCTCTGTGGGTCAGGCATCACCCATTTCTGTGTGCAATCCTGAAAATTACGCCAGCAGGAGTTTGCAGTTTGCGTGGCTTCTGGAAGAATTAGATTTTGTTAAACAAAAAGGATTCCAAAGGGGAAAAAAAAGTTACCACAATAAAAAAAGGATCTCGGTCAACACTGACTTGTTACATATGCCTGTCCTTACATGCTGCTTATTACCTACTGGCTCACAATACTTCGAGGAGAACACTTCTCTATAAAGCTTACCCCTCTCAGTAGCCTTTTGGCCATCAAATGTTTGAAGTTCCCACAATAGTTTAAGAACATGTAACAACTCTATTAATATGCAAGGCTTTGAGTCAAGACGCTAAGAGACTGGAGCTAAGGTATAACCAGTTACAGCATAGTCAGTGCTTTAAGCATGATTTAGAAAGTCCTTGCGTAACGGTAAAATCCTTCACACTTAAATCCTTCATAATCCATCACTTTTATGGATGTTTAAGAAAAACCTTACACTGGCTCAAAAAGCCTGAGGAGTCACTCCTGTCAGTTGTACCAATATAATAGTGTGCATTCTCTGGCGCATCACCTACCAGATATTCATCAAATATGTAAAATAATTATACTAAGCAAAATGAAATTCCCATCATTTCTAATTAATCTTTAATTAAAATACATCACAACCTAAGGTGCTGAAGCCTCACTCAGTATGCAAATGCAATCATTACAATATATTTACATCTCATTAATTAAAGATTTGCAGTTCTGTAATGAACTGTACAAGATCACTGGTACCAAAATAAGTGATACACACTTTGCTTAGACTTGCTTTCCTTTCCAGATTTTCCTTCAGAGAGCAAGTAATGCAGAAGAGCATGATAAATTTGTCTATTTGGTACAGAATACACCAAGTTAGACCCCAAACCTGCCATATTAGGGCCAGAAAGGAACAGCCCATACTGTATGAAGTATAAAATACCTATGGAGAGTGCAAGGAAGCAGGCAGTTGGGTGCTGGACCTGCACCCCTCCTCAGCCATGTCTCAGTTTTTCCCAGATGATCCTATCCCCTATGTTACACTTGCAAATATTTATCCTGTAACTCATGCTAAATGCTGACTCCTGATGTTTTATTCCAACAGAAGGGTTTCCTCCATTTAGCCAGTCCACAAATCAAAACTGTTAGGTGAGAAGGCAGGGGTGGCATTTTTTTAACATAGGTCACCTAAAGCAATCATGAACCCCTTCTGAACTACTTCTTAATGCTACCAAAATACCACACACACCCCTCCTGCAGTACCAAGCAGATTTTTTTCACCCACACAAGACACCCCATTTTTCAGTTAGCAGTCCTCCGTGGGGATACCAGCCTCCCAAGCACCCCACTACAGAGAACAACATCGCTGTTGGTTCAGCTGGTCTCAAAGCAGTGTCACAGAAGAGCGCTTTCTCCAAATCCAAGACAGTCTCGCACATTCGAGGAGAGAGGAAAGCGAATGGAAACAGAAGACAAAAGCCAGCGGGGCTCCGAGCACTGAGGAACAAGACTCGGCTACGTAAGAATGTCAACAAACTCAGCAACAAAGAGAAAGCGTGTTCTTCGGCCACGCCGCTTGCCAAGTTTTATAACCGAATGAAAAGGTACCCATTGAATTAACCTAGCCAAGTGCCAGCACATGAAAGGAAGGACAGAGGGCTGCAGCTAGCAGCGATGAGAAACAATAAAAAATGGCACTCCATGTTACGATGCTGCAACAAACATGTTCCCTACCAGAAATACAGAATCGGAGTCCCGCTGCGCAGCGTGTTCCACAAAAGTGGGTAGAAATACACTTTCCCTGCCCCAAGGGGCCTGAAGCCCATCACAGACTAGCATCCTCCTAGCATGGTATAGTCAGCCGAGAAGAAAAACTCTGAAATTTAAAATTCAGCACCAAAAGCATGCATCTTTAACACTACAGATATTTAATTCTGATTTTAAGATAGAATTATGCCATGTTTGAATTCATACAGCTTGAATCATATCTGAAGTATAACCCAATCAGCAAAAACCCTATCTGCTGCATAGATAAAATGCTCCAAATGCTTCTGTGAGTTCCCCAAAAAACTAAGTGGGCTTTACTGGATTAGATCCCTCTTCAAAATAGCTACCTATGTTCCAGGCAGGTATTTAAGACCTGAAAATAAAATACCTGTTCCTCCCATAGCTGGTTTAAAATTTTAAAAATTAAAATCACTGGGGGCTGGGGGCCGAGAACAAAATATTAAATGTGGCCAAATCTATTTAAATTACAAAGAGTCATTTGTAATTTCTTTTTTATTAATAAACACTATTGGGGAGAATTTTTTGGCACCTTTCAGCTGGCTGCCCATTGCAAAGGCGTACGGCTTATCCTGAGCCATTGTGAATGATACCAGCGCTCCAACAAAGAACGAAAGAAAGATGGGGGGGGGAGGAACATGTTTGAAACTGATTTCCGAGCTAGAAAAGAAGCTTGTGTGCCTGGGTCACAAAGAAAGCCCAAAACCTTGTGCTACAGTATGTCCAGGCTTTTGTTTGCTTGAAGCCATAACATCTGCTCCCCATAATTTAAATAAGGAATAGACAGACCATCAGACATTCAAAAACCTATGAGACCAAAACAAATCCAGCATAACCGCGACATCAGAGCCTGTTCCTGCAAGTGTATTTAGCTCAGAGAAGTCACAGTTTCAATCAATAAAACGCAGAAGGCAGCTTTCAGTGCAGAAAGGAAAAACAGATGAAAGACCCTCTTTAAGGACAGCAATCCTCGAAGGACAGACAGACATAAAAGCACACCCAGACAGCACACACACACTTACTACCACAATGTTTTTCTTCAGAAGCAAACTGCTATCATGAGAATGCAATATATGCAACCAAACTCTCCAGAAACGAACGTGTAATGTCTGCCTCAAAGCTCCCTTCCATGACAAGGGCACCGCAGAGGACGGAACTGTACGGTCCCTCATCTGGCAATACAATGAGGACCACTGCAAGTTTCGGTGTTTTAGAAAAAATAATACAAATGTAGGTTTAGGGTGCAAAATGTTAATACAGCTATAAGTTAAAAAAAAAAAAGAAAACAAACCACCATTTTAGTTACATATAATGAAAGTAGTTATTCTCTAAAAAACCCATCAAAATTCACTATAGTTGATAGAAATTAGATACGCAAACAACATTGCTTAAGTGTTCATGTATGAGCATATCCTGGGTAATTCAAAATCGAAATCCATTTGCCCCCGGTGCTTCTGCTCCTCAAAGAAAGCTGCGTGATCACCAACTCCCATTTCCTGCTACTTCTGTGTCTTCCAATATCCCCAAGCATTCTGCCTTACTGTCTCTTTTTCTCCATAATACGGTTATCAACCAACTTTGAACTCTTAACTACCACCACAATTTTGGTACCAATTCATTCGAGGAAAAAAAGAGCATAACAACACAGCAGGATTATTCAGGGTTCTCCAGGTACCTAGGCAGACATCAAAAAACCCCAACCTACAGACTCTTTACGTACACACAACCAAAAGACTCGTTCAAATAAGCAGCGTTGTTTTCTCCAAACCTGCACACAGACAGCATTATGAAAAGCACATCAGAGCCATTTCCAGCTTACAGAAGATGATGTTAGAGGTCTTTTCCAACCTAGATGATTCTATGATTAAGCCAAAAAAAGAAAAAAATAGCCTTAAGTTGTAGAATCTATCAGGGAAAATACAGGCCACGTTAAACGAGAGCCGAGCTGATGACTGAATGGGGGGTTTTTTTGGAAAGCTGAGGCCAGAAAAGACACCAACGCACCTGTTTTCTCCTTGATCTCACACAGCACGCTGAAAAGAGCAGGCTTCATTCTGTGGCAGTTCAAGGCATGTTTTCTGAAACGGAAGAAGAAAGAATGAGTGAATGCCAACAGGAAAGGCAGTGAAAGGTGCCAAGACTTAGAGAGGACTGGATGGCTCTTCAGTAATAGCAGGTTAGTGCTAAGATTAAGAAAAAAATGTGCAAGTTCTGGTGATACATTTCATTTAAGTGCCGCACTCGGTCATCACTAGGAGCAAACTGTTGTAAAAATACACAGGCCTTAAAATTCAAAATTCTGCGTTGCTTATAGGAAATGTAAACACCTTCAGTTTTACCAAAAGCGTATTTTATATGCAGGGATAAAAAAGTTCCTTCTTGAGTTAGTATGCTTCTATAAAATCTAATAATGGAATCGAACCAAAAGGTAGAAAAAAAACGGGGTTTAGAGCATATAGATCCTGAACAGTAGGAACAACACAGAATCCAAGTGCCACTCACTGACTCACCCAGCTCACACAACGAGCGGCCACCTGATCCAGTGAAATGCAGATTGTATTTAACAGCATTTTAGTACAAGTTTTACCACACGTGCTCATTTTGCCTTTTTGAAGCTCTTCCAGTGTTTGCTGCTTTGTTTTCCCCCTTCCCTCCAGGAGGAGACAATGTTAATTACACCATTAACACAGAACCCATCCTAATGTCTAATCAAAACAGAGAATTACATCTTTTGCTGAGTTGAAAACACATTTGGAGTGTGGTGAACACCGTATAAAAGCGGGAGCTGAGGTTCCCCACGGAGGGTGGGCGGTGTTTTACCAAGCCATTGCCAGTTTTCAAGGGCAGGCAGCAGTTCAGTGCCCAACTTCCAGTGGAAGTCAGCAGAAAGAAGTATCTAGCTGCAACGTACGCCTCCAAGAAAGTCTCTTTTGCTTCTTGTGACCCCTTTCATAATTCAGAAATAATATTTAAATCGCCTTCATAGCTAGGTTTCAATGTGGTTTTTTTACATAAATACAAATTGGCCTTCCTTCTGGCACGCCAGTCAGTACTCCAGCTATCGGGGACGGCGTGAATACAGGTGCTCGGCTTCCTCGCAACCCGTGACACTTACAGCTACTGCTGTGAACGGCCAGCGAATATCAGAACGCAAGCTTTTAACAAAAATCGCAGAAGCTGAAGTCGATGGGCCGCTTTCCTTCACGACACGGCCACAAGAAGTATAAAACCCATTCAGCTACGGAGATGTTTGATAACATCGACCCCAAGACAAACAGCCTGAGAACAAAGGCAGCTGAGAAGACAGCCTAGTGCAGTCTATTGTCCTTGCCTGATGAGGGAAAAAACGGGGGGAGAGAGGGAGAGAGAGAATGAATTCCAAGCCTTCAGACTGTACTCTCCACCCAGGTCGAAAAAGCAGTGTTTAGGTACAAGGCAGTAGAGATACCAGAGCCAGAGATAATTGCATAATTAATATGGCCACTAACTCTTGCAAAGACGACTGAGGTCATAACGTAACATGTTTAACAGCAGTGTTAAACTCATCCTGGGCAGATTTATTTCCTTTCAATGAAACTTTCACCCAAGTCTTCAACTTGGATTTTAAAAATTCTTATTGCGTGCACTGAAAGAACCCTCTGACATTCACTAGGTGTTAAAACAATACACGCAAAACACATCAACAGCCATTTTTAATACAAAAGAATAAAAGCAATCCCCAAAGAATAAAGCAGTTACTGAGGTGTGAGAAGTCCCGGGTCCCCATATCACTTGCGTGATGGGTTTAACCAGGCCTGAGTTTTACTTTCTCAGCAGCAAGTCCTCTTATGGAGAACTAAGTAAACCCAACAAACTTCTTGTCCAGAACGCAAAAGCTTCTTTTACGCATATATACCTGAAAACACACCAAAAGTGCTTTAAAATTTGGGGGCCTTCAGAGCCTGCTGTGCTTTGGCTGGACTTCGACAGCATTTCTGAGGCAATGTTAAAGTAATTTCCTTTAAACAACGGCCAAGTCCATTCCTCAACTCTTACTTGAAAACTAAAGTTCCTGGCAAGTTTATTCTGCTCAAAATTATCTTACATAGGAGGTTGTGAGAGAAAACTGCAGCTCTTACACAACACACAAGGCAAATCCATGCCTATAGAATCTATACAGGAGCTGCGGGTGGTTATTTCTGAGATACAGCGCCAGGCAGGAAAACATCCAAGTTCTGGGAAGGAGCAACGGTCCTATACGTGACCCACAGCAAGCACCGCTCACAGATTTCATCGCCCTGCAAGCTTCAGCTGAAAGTTACCTGAAAGAGTCGACTTTAAACCCAAGTTATGATGTTCTTAGAGTGCATGGTTTCTCCTTACACTCATATAATCAACTCCACCATCAGGAATCTGGGACCCACCCTCGGTAACGCCGCTGTGTCGGCACGCCAGTTGCTGCCAGCACACGATAGCAACAGGCGTACCCAAAACCGGCTAAACTTTAGGCAGATAAAAAAAAAAAAAACCCAAACCAAAAACTGGCACGGTTTTATTGGCACCGTGGCAATCGCCGCGATAGGGAAATCGGGGCGCGGGCAGGGAAAGGCAATGGTGTGCAACACTCAACCAAGGAGCAAGCTGGAGGAGTGGCATCGCGTTAACCGTGGGGGAAAAAAAAAAGGCCAGAAAACCATTTTGCTGATTTTTATAAACCCGCTCTAGGAGTCTCCACCTTCTCCCAAACCACCTCATGGCGGGGGCTGCCCACCTCACGCACGCCGAGGAAGCAAAGCGTGTAATTACGTGTAATTACACCGCGCCAATCAGGGCCGGACGCAGCTCCGGGGCAAGGAGAACGCACCAGAAGATGCCGAATTCTGACGATTTCCAGGCTGGTTTCGCCATATAATTATTTACGTCCCAATGAAGTCAACAAGGCGGGGAGAGAAGGAACGTTAGTTCTTTTTTTCTCCTTTAAATGCGATTCGAGAGAAACTTCTTGATGGGGGTGAAAAACCGGCCGAGCCCCTCGCGCCGTGAGGGGCCCGACAGCCCCCCAGTTCCCCTCGCTTCCCCTCCCCAGCCAACTCCGGCCCTCGACGGCAGCCGCCGTCTCCCTTTGCCTGTTCCCGGTGGCGGCAGGCAGGACGATCCCGTTTCCAGCGGTTTCTCTTATTTACATCACCCGGGCAATTTCTTAACGAAGGACGGAAAATTAATTACGAGGAACCGGGGCGTCCTCCGGTATTGAAGCCCTCCCCAAGCTGACGGGAGACGAAGGCACGGCGACACCGGCAACCGGGGAACCACCGTGGAACTTTTCGCCTCCCGAGGGCCATTTCCCCACCGAGCCCCCCTTCCCCCGCCGCAGCCGCGGCCACGTCGCACCGCGGGAGCGCTGCCCTCCGCCTCCCCCCGCCACAAGCCCCGGTAACGACGGGAGCAGCGGGGCAGAGCGTGTCGTTCCTCGTCTCCCCCCCCCCAGCCCCCCACCTCCCTCCCCACCAAACGCCGCGCAGAGCTGAGTCACGGCGCCGGGCTGCGCGGGAAGGCGGCCGGTACCGAGCAGCTCCGCCGGCCCGCTCCGCCGCGCCGAGCCGATCCGAGCCCCCTCCCCGCCCGGCGGCCGGGCCCGCCGGTACCTGGCCTGGGCCTCGTCCAGGCTCTGGTCGGTGATAGCCATGATCTGCTGTAGGACGTCGCCCGTGTCGTGATGCGCGGGCGGTGGCGGAGGCGGCGGCCCCGGTGGGGGCGCGGCGGCCGGATCCCCGGCGGCTGACGGAGGGGGCGGTGGGATTCCGCCGGGTAGGGTCACCCCGCCGCCGTGCGCCGCCGCCAGCAGCCGCGACGGATCCTCCATGGCGGGGGGCGGCGGGGCCGGTTCGCCGCCGACGGGCAGCGGCGCGGCCCCAGCGGCTCCCACACAACAGGGCCCAGCGCCCGCAGCCCCCCCCCGCCGCCGCCACCGCCGCCGCCGCCGCCGCCGCCACCGGGCCCGCCCCGCCCCGCGCCCCGCGACGTGCCCCGCCCCCGCCAGGCCACGCCCCCGCACGCTGGGGGCGGAGCCGCCGATAGCCCCGCGCTGGGTCCTAGAGCCTCCCGCCCTCTTCCCGGTTGCTGTCCCGCGGTTTCCCGGGCACGACCGAGGGGCCCCGTCCGCTCCGTTTACCGGCGCAGGTTCCCGAGGAGCTGACGGGATCAAATTCACGCCGTCACGTCAGCGCGGCAATCGGCCATTTCATAAAACTGTATTCAGATAAGCTCTGGGGTTCCTCGCCTAATTGACCTCTAATTTGTCTAGGCTGACAATAAACAATCTTAACGTGCTAATACGCATTTAAATGCGGTGCAAGGATTCCGTTCTTTGCCCAGCCGCCATCGTTTTCGCAGGTACCTGATGTCGGGCCAAGCATCGAACAAACACAGCACTTCGTCTCGATGCTCCGCTTTTTAGACTCAAAGAGAGCAGAATCATTCAGATCAGTGCTCGTGGAGCTTCATTAGTAAGAAACACAACTGAAGGAAGAATTAGACTATATATTTCTTCTTTGTTGCTAATACTGGTCACGTTTTTGAGTAACCTGAGGAAACCCTGTCACCTCTAAACGGATTTATTCTGCTCGGTCACCGCTAAGCTACTGATCTTCTGAAACACCAACACCACGAGTACCAAACAGCACCATAATTCCCTTCTTCCATCAGCAGGCAGCACAGGCTTCAACCCGGGCTCAGGTCGTATTCACTCATTGCTTTGTCACCTTGGAAAGACACTTTAAGGTGACCATGCACAGCTCTGAGCGTGCAGAGGCTTCAACAGCAAAGCGGCTGTACATCTCATGTATTTGCAGCTGAATAAGGTTTGCAGGTACAAAGCAGTGCAGAAAAAGTTACTCTTCATAGAGGGTCACCCAGGCAGCTTTATGCCAAGTTTTGGTATCTTCCTAAGCTGCTACTTTAAAGTTATAGCACTATAGCTAGACCTAGGGTTGCCTAAAAATCGAAGCTAAAAAAGGAGAAAAACTTGAATTTAGATGAGGTATTTCCATGCTTCTGTGCAAGCACAGAGCTGACTGCATCAATCATTGTTCTTCACCTCTTTCAGCGTTTTACCTTCCAACAGTGTAACACGCTTACAGGATTTACGTCCTTTTACAGCTGCCTTTCAAGTAGAAGCATCTTCCACGCTCCTGATTGCTACCAGTCCAATGCTTGAATCTTCACCTCATGGGCAAGAGTAATTTAACATTCAGTGTTGCAGTTTTAGTGCTGTTTAAAATAACAGTATCAATTCTGCAAATATGAAATGTTGCATTCATCCTCCAAAGCAGGTGTATGACATTCATCTTCCGCTTCAGAACACAAAATCCGGGTTCGATCCCTCTCTTGGACACCTGGTGGCCAGGTCTCGGTGTCAGCCAGGCACGTCAGCTTCTCCAGCTGCTCAGCAAAATCTTTGTAAAGAAAACATTCCCTCCTAGACAACATGATGAATGATGAAAGTGCTGCAAACTGACCCAGAGCTTCCCCTCTGGGGATGTTCCCAGCAGAGTGAGTGCAGTGTATGGGCAATTGCTTGGCTGAAGTAGCTCTGCCCTGACAAAGTTAAAACACCTTTTCTGTTCCTCTGCAGCAAACACATTGATGTTCTTGTGAAAAAAGTTTACTAAAAGCAGCAGTTATGGTAACATGCAGAGTCCTGAAGACTCTGGAAGGCAGCAGGGCCCCTTGGGGGACCTGGCAAAGCCTGGCCGAGGGTCCCTTTCCAAACACAAAGCAGGGCAACGTCCTCCTCTTCCCCCATTTAGCTTGTTCTCTACCCCATAACACCACGTACCTCTTAAACCCACTGACATTTCCAGGCACCGCTACAATCATAATCAATGCAGAGTCGTGGTCAGAAGTCTTAGCTTACTGATATTCCTTGGGGGGGGGGGGTTAATTGTTGCATTTATAAAAAAAAAGACAAAAATTTGTTACATTAGAAAATTTCCAAGAAACTTCTGGTATCAGTAAACACAAACATGTAAGTACCGAGCTCCCAGAAATCTGCTCAGCTCCACCCAGATCATGAAATCTTGTTTCCAGGCAGAGCATTACCATTCTCTTAGTATCAGTGCATTTATTGATTGAACTGACTAAAGCTTTAAATCAGGGGGGAACACAATAACCACACTAACACTCTTAATCGACCTCATCTTGGCACGTTTACCTTTTTTTTTAATCATTGGGTAGTGTTTGGACCAGAAGCAGCATTAATGCCCAGAAACAGAACAGCTTTTTACTGTTTTAAGTATACATATGTCTCTCTGTGTGTATGGGTGTGTATATAGTCCCATTTATAATTATCATGAAGCTTCAGTGCTCAAGCAACCCTGGCTTTGCATCTCTCTGGATTTGGTTCTATAGGGACAATGCCTGCATGGCCAAGCAGCACTTTTGCTCATGCTAATACTTTCCACCATTACTACCACATCAGGGGATTGGCAGCAAACAGCAGCTTCTTTGTTAAAATTTCCAAATATGAGTAATTCAAATTGAGCTCTAACATTCATGTATAATGAAAACCAAGATCTATTCTGGTTCCAGACCTCTATGTTTAGATGTTCTGCCTTTGTTACTTCAGGTAAGAAATCTTAGCTAAAACTCCTGTAGAATAATACAGGAAGTGTCCTAAGCAAGGGACAACTTATTTGGAAAGGCATCGGAGCAGAAGCAGGGTGGGGGTGAAGACAAGAGAGACGGAGTGAGGCAGGGAAGAAAATGACAGTGACAGAGGAAACAGATAAACACTGCGAGTCCTGAGATTGTGACTTGGCTCAGAACAACCGACCCCTCCTCCTTTGTTATCCTAGCTCACCGGTAAGCGATAATGACAGTGGTATTTAACTGCAGCTTTAGATAGATTCTAGCACATCACTTTGTAGTGGAAAAGTTCTGCAGCATCCAGCCACCTTCCATTCATTCCAACATAACACCATGGATCCGGGACCTTGATTTAGGCACATGCTTGGCTTTAGGAGCTACAAGTTCCCACTCAACTCAGTAAGACAGTGCCCCCCCCCCCCCCACCTTTGCGACATTGAGAACACACATACAGGGTTTTTTTTCAGGCTTTATTTGAAGCAGGTTCTCGCATAAAATGCTGGGGCCAAATCCAATTCTGAGTAACACCTTTTAAGACCCCAAAGGCAGCAAAACCTGGCTCCCTGCATTCACACTTGTCAGGTTTTCACAATGAGGGAACTAATTTTCCCATGTCACAGGGCTGAATGTTTATGACCCTGTGGCTCTGGGAATGCTGACTGATGAGATACAGAGCAAGCACCACTGAAGAAACGCTGTATTTCTCAGCGTTTTGCTAAAATGATTAATAAACCATCTTTTCTCATTCACAGGCTGACTATAGGGGGAAAGGGAGCTGGATTAAAAGATGACAAGAAATTAAATTGTCTTGCAAAAGTTCTTGCTGATGCAGCCAAGGGAACGGGGAGAGCTGTCTCCAGCTCTCTGATAAATTGCCCTGTGCACTTCGATTGGAAATGGACTGGGGTATAATTAGCAAGTGAATTCTCTCCTGTCAGCACAAAAAAAGGGGGGTGAGGGGGAAGAGTTCATTTTAAAACTGAAGCCAGGACTTCAGATGCCAACTGACAAGTTATAAACTGAGCCGGAAGCCCACAGAGCATAAACTCACAGGGAGATACACGCCCACTGTAGTCTATGCCTTATCTCTAGGCATTTCCATAGCAAGAGCTACAGCTCAAATAAGTGCTTGTGTTGTGGTGGGATTAGATGAGCCACTAGACCGGTGATCCCTGCTTTTGCGAGGGAAGAGAGCAGCACACAGAAATGACAATCTCCCCAGCAAGAAGCTTGCATGCTCTGCAGCTGTAGTTCAGAGTTTACCTGGGCCAACAGACTTATTTGTCAATGCCTCTGCCCATAAGACATGTAAGTTATACGTACATGCGTGAAGATACCTGCCCACTACACCTGCACGCTGTTCATATGGGCAGAAACTCTCACCTTGCTCTTGCATCTGTGACTATTGCTTGCTGTCAGTGTCCTGTAAATCAGAACCTATGAACTTGGTTTCACAGATCAGTCAGAGGCTTTGCTCGGCCCCAAAACTAACCGGGAAGTTGTGGGAAACAGGCTCCACCACCACAACTAACGTCACCCAACTCCTAGATTCGCATACTGGTGACAGCACGGGTGGCACAGCCCCTCCATGGAGCATTGAGAGGTGCCAGTGAGACCATCAAAAAAGTGCCAATAGGATGATGGGAGCCTGTGCATCCCCCCTTCTCAGGGGAGGAGGGGACACAAAAAGTCAGAGAACAAGGGAACACGGTGAAAGAAAAGCTTGGCTTACATTGCCTCCCGGCGGACGAAGGCTACAGCACACCGCACAACAGCTACCCTCATCCCCGCAGCAGCTGCCAAGGTTTTCCTGCCAGTAAGGGCACTCGTGAGCTACTTCCAACGAGAATCATACTCTCACCATTTCAAAACACCACTTGTGGAGATCTCCCTAGGCTCCGGAGAGCTGCGTCCCATCATGTGCAAAGTCACACTGTTCCTGACCTGTGCTTGTGGTTATTCACGCACATGTCCTGCAGCTTCAACCTCAAGTTGCTTACGTACCCCTTGGCTACCGCTGCAACAGCCTCGGGAACATCAAGCGCTGTTACAGCAGATGAAGATGACTACACGGTCCATGCCTCAGACCACATGCAGCACTGTGGTGACACATGTCTGGGATGCGCTGGCTTTGGCCTTCATATTTGTGAAGTGCCTCCTGGACTCACCATGATCTGTCAGGGTTTCCAAACACAGATGGGTTTTACTTTGATTTGGGCTGTGAGCTAAGTCACTTCTTACAGCCAGATTAAGGAAACGGTAAAAGAAAACTGATCTAGCACTGAAAGCTGCATTACACTCACAACAGCCCGTACCAGAAAACATCAAGATACAAGGATGCATCTTTGATCTCTGACTATTTGTAATAAAAAGTGCAATTTCCCTGACAGCCAGCGAGAAAACAACAGCAAGCACCACTTCTGTGAAGGTCCCCAAGGCATGGAGACAGCAAGAAGAGAAAAGCAGCAGTGCCAAAAGCATTTCTGTTTCTCTGTCACCATACAGCACAGCGGTCAGTTAGCCATTGGTACCTCCAGATACCATGCTGCATTACTCCTACCAAGACAAAAGTGGGTGGTAAGTGCTAAAAATCAGAGGCGGGAAGCACCAAATAAATAATTTTATGAAAAATTACTACACCAAAGCAAAATCCAGCGTGCAAGCTCCTTTTACTTCCTGGTTGGTGGCACGGAAATCTAGATGAGCCCATGATTATGAAACTTAGGAGGAAGATATTCTGCTGCCTTTGGACTTTCTTCCCCTGCAGTCCTCGGGACATCAAGGGTGTGATGGGGACACTGCAGCTTTAGAGACATCTACAGGCACATTCGAAAAATCTGAGAAATCCTGGGCATATTTTTTCTAGTTTGTATTCCTTGCTTTCAGTGAGCAGAGAAAAACCGGGAGAGCAAGACTGGTTCTCCCATGAAAAGGGTCAATGCAACTCAACCAAATGCTCCTTTCCAGATGTAAGCCAAGCAGAAGTCAGCTGAATGCTCTCTGACACCACTACAGAAGAGACTGAGGCGAGATTTGTCGGGAAATGGGTGCAAACAACTAAAGAACAGTTATTCTCCCTGCTGGGAAATGCAGGGAAATCAGAGCCCCTCCTTACCTCTTCCTTCTCGTGCCTGCTGTATTCTCTGCAACAGTCACAGTGTAAGGACAACAACTCGTCAAGACCACCAGTTAGAAAAGCAGCATCTTCCAGAAAGTCCATCTGAAGCTGGACTCCAGGCTTTCAGATGAGATGAGACACAGGTTCTTCTCACTTTTGCTCACAGAAGTTACACTCACATATTGTGTGGGAGCGTGGACTTGTGAAACCCAACCTCTGCTGCTAAACATTGTGCTTTTTATAGAAAAGCTTTTCACAGAAATACCGCGGGAAGTAATTACTACACAATCAGTGTGATCTTCAGTTACCTTGGCTACACACATGCCAATCCACTGCAGAGAGATACCAGGCTTCACTTCACAACTGCACTAATGTCTGTCCTAAGCCAAGAAGAACTCGCCCTATAAAAGCTTCTAGGTGCTCGCTGTCTCCTTGCTGGCCTTCGGCGGGGGGAGCGCAATGCAAACGTATGGGTAGGCTCCTAAACTATCTACCACCATCATGCAGACCAGGGGCCCCAGGTGTCACACCAGTCACCCTTGCACATTAAAAATAAACTCTCAGTCATCATATTCCACTATTGCCCAAGACTTAGAAAAGCAGAACTGACTCCAAAAAGCTTAACTTTTGCATTGGCTACACTTACAGTCTAGCAGAAACTTTGATCTTCATTTTCTGTGTCTCAGTAGGTCAGAGAGATGACAAACTGCAGTTTAAAACCAAAGAAAAACCCACCATACCCAGCTTCCCCTTATTAATCTCACTTTCCCCCTTATTCTGTCCTTCCCCTTCCTGCAGGTTGGGTTTGGGGTTTTCTTGGGGTTTGGTTTTTTTTTTTTTTTCTTCAATAAAATAAACTTTCAGAGTCCATCAGTCCCTACAGTATTAATCTCCAGTGCTACCCTCCCCAAAAAACACACCAAAATCCATATTACTTTTGGCAGCAGCTTGCTTAAGGAATTCCAACCAGTCAGCAAGGCATGACCTCTCATTCCTGGAACCATACGGCCTATCTTTGATCAAGTTGTGTGTTCTCACTTGTCCCACATTTGATCCCTTTAAAATAGTTCCTAGGTGTCTCTTCCTTCCTCCCACCCAACACACCCTAAGCCTAGAACAATCTCACATGCCTAAAAAAAAAAAAAAAAAAAAAACCCAAAACACATGCGCCCCCCCCCCCCCCCCCCAAAGACCCACACACACTAATTTCAGGGAGATTTCCTCTCAAAAAAAAAAAAAAAAAAAAAAAAAAAAAGCTTGATGAAACCAGCAATGAACCTTCAAAGGCAATTTCATACTGTGATTTAAAAAAAAGGCAGGGGGTCTTCTCAAACTGAGAAGAGGGATATTGCCACATTTAAGCTAGACACACCATAGGTTATGGATCATGAATTAAAAAACAAGCTATCCCATAAACCTGGCAGCATCCAGCTCTGCATACAATGATAAAGTTATATTTAAAGTCTTCTAAGCAGCTTTGGAAAACGAACATGTAATCAGGTAACACCACACCCTTTTCTGCAGCATCTTGTTCAGGACACAAAACTGTGAGTGAAAAAAAAACACAGTGCAACGTGGTTCCTGCCTCTATGTAGCTGGGCAAGGCTTTTTGTTTCCAAATAAAACTAGAAAGTAAAGTCATGTGGAATACTGCACAGCCTAAACCCCTCTTTTTTGTGATATGTGTTTTATATACACCATTTATGTCTCCCCCTCTCCCTTCCCCCCCATCTTCGTTGCTGGAAGGGCAGTTAAAATCCTCCTCCTATCTCTTCTGCCTCATTGATTCACCATTTCTTTTCAAATGTCACTGAAAACAGCACTTTCCAGGCTAGTTTCTATGACTCCTAATTTCCTGCTCTCTCATCTATTACAGCCAGCTGGAAACAACTAGAAATCTAAGGGTCCCAAGTCACTCAGGAAGAGAAATCTCACTGAAGAATTTCAGGCAACCTGCCTCCATTCCTGATGGGTGCCAGCCATCACTCAGAAACAAGCTCCATTAAAGGTTTGGGACTTTTTTTCCTCCTCCTTACAGTAATCAGTTGCTATTTACCTTTGTGAAATCCTGCATTTTGAAGACTGCTAGACTGTAAGCTGCATTTGTACATTCAATTACCATTATTCAGCAGAGTCCATTTTTATACAAAAAGGGTTGACATCCTCCAGGGAGTCAGAATGTTCTGCTTGGTACAAACTGGTCAAGTTCTTGATATACTTTCCATCAGTGTTGTATATGACAGTTCTTTAGTATTTACTCTGGTTTGGCAGTTTGGATAAATTTAAATAAGCCATTTAAAATACTGGAAAAAAACCTCAGATATGATCCTCTCTATATTGTGATCGTAAAGCATCAAGAGTCTGTTGTCAATGACTCAAAGTCAGCCTGTGTTGCGGGTACTTACAGGAAAGCGCTTGTCAGAGCGGGATCGCATTGCTGAAACGCAGCTCGACAAGCAGCCAGCAGAAGGCTGAGGTCAGGCTAGTTACCAGATCCCTCAGGGAAGAACGTGTACAGCTTATTAAAGACCCAACTGGGCATAAAAGCCAACTGCAGTTCTTCTAGGAGCCAAGCGTCATCTCACCCACTACAAAGATTCATTCACACCCCAATGCAGTACAGTCAATTCTTTACACACACCCCGGTTAAATCAGACTGGTATTAATCCCACACCGAGACAATATGAACTTTCATATTTTCTCCTTCCCCCTTTGTTAATAAAAGAAAGGCAGAGTTTGGCATGTATTTAATTGTAAAATTAGCTTTGCATGAAGTAGGACTCGTGCACTTCCTGCTTTAGGGATGTTCAGGAAAGCAGAAAGAGAAGATCTAAGTTTGTTCTGTCCTCCCAGTAACAGCTTTCCAGGTGTTTGCTATTACTGTCTTCCTTCAGCTACTGCTAATTCACCACCTGCTTCCACTGCAGTGTGTACCTGTATCCCAATAACAGTATTTGCCAGGGAAAGTAAAAGTAACTAGAAGTCATCTTTGGCAATAAAAATAAAATTACGCCTTCTCTTAGCCCTACCACCTGGTATGCTTTAATAGTGTGAAATTTCCCCAAACCAGCCAAGTCTGGTGTTTGCAAGCAATGGACCAAGGCTGTGGCCTTACTCCCTGCTCTGGCTGCAGATGGCTGGCTGAAAATTACTTCCTCCAGTTCTCTCCACGCTCTTTCTGGAGGCTATAACCCCTCCAGCCACACGTGCACAGCCCTGCAAGATGCTCTCAAAGGCAACCTACCTAGGAGGCAGATCAGTAGCAGGGCCGCTGCGCAGCGAGTCACAATGGATGCAAGCACACAGGCCAGTATCCCTCCCTTCCAGCATCACATCACACAACTGGAGGATGTCACTTTTCCCAGGGCTTCAGAGTGGGGACATGGGAAAAATTCCAAGTCTTTTCTAAAACCCAGGACAAAATATTTATTCAAAAAGTCTCTGGGACATGGAGATGGGAACCATATTCCAGGACTGTTTTAGTCAATCCAGGAGACTGTCACCTTAACACTGTCACTTCCTGACCATGTTCTGCAAGAAGAAGTCCATACACACACATCTGAGTAACAATGCCTCCAGTAAGTTGTCTTCTCTGCAAAGCCAACTGAGGTGATCAGTCAGGAAGCTGATCAACTGACAGAACAGAGCTGTTTTATTAACAAAAAAAAAAATTATAAATTTAGACAATATTCCAAAACCTGCCTTCTGTTAGCCTCTCCCTGCTCTCACAGAAGCCCATGGTGAACAACTAACTCTCAATTTTGGACTGTCACAGACACATTCACACTGTTAAAGTTTAATAGTGTGAAGGAAACCTGGAGAAGCATTTACAGTTTCTCAGCCACGAATATTCTTCCGCCAGCAGAGCCTCTGCCCTCCAGTCTGGCCTCGCAATCAAGAGTGACAGTTTACATTGCATGTCAGATGCAGCCAATGGACTTACTCAGAAAACTAGATCCTACGTGCACTAATATTAATTAATTAATATTGCTAATTTCTTATGGTGGTTTGCTGAGAGAAAGACTACATTTGAACAGACTATTAACACATTATTTGGGCATTTGAGTATTAAGGTACAAACTGCACATTAAAACCTAAGGCAAAAATGCTGATTGCCTTGGAATCCAACCTAAACCTGTCCCAAAGGGCTTTCAGCGAGTAGAAAGATGGTTTAATGGGAACATGACTCACTCCACATTTATGAATAGGCAATGAACTTGTGAATACCACATGGTATCACTTAGCAGAACACAAACACAACTGCAGTGAGTTACAGCACCACTCTCCATTTTAGGAAAGAATTAGGTGCTCCTAAGACATCCTCCAAAAGCCCAGAATACTTTGAAATTCAGTAACGGACACTTAGGAAAGCAGGAATCTGCTTCTCAGGAAACAATTCAAACAGATTCCTCTCGGAAGAGGCCTTAAGAAGAATATAATTTCTGAAGCAGGTGGAACACGAACTGAATAAGACTCTCTGGGGAAACACTAAGCAGCTCTGTTTAGGAAGCAACACATAAAGCTGAAGAGCTTTGGCTCTTTGGAGTACGCTACCACTGGAATGACTATTTCTGAAGGCAGTAATACTGACGTACCAAGAAAATACTTTGCTCACTGAGAGATCACACGAGATTCTTGTTGCACATAGCATACTTCTAGATGCTGCTAAATTAAATCAACTTTGCATTAGAAATAGCAGTCTTTAATAAGAATACTACTCAAAGTATGTTTGTCCTAAATAACGCACCATCCAGCAGTTCCTTAAAAGCACCTTGTCCTTTATCGATGACAAGTTTCTATAGAAATATTTATGCTTGAGCACATAAAAGAAGTCTCTACTGCTTTAGAAGCAGGTCGCTCTTAGCCTCTGCTCTTTTGCTCAGAAAGCAGCCACTGTTCAGCACCATGCTTGTCTCTGATCAAGAGCTAAATAGAGGAATCCACAGTAAAGTGCCCGTTCTGAGAAAGTGTTCTGCGGTCTGTGGTGTTTAACTTCACCACCGTGGGGGTGTATTTGGAATTCCTATAACACACAAAGCAGAGGATCCTCCGGAAGGTGCTACGCATCTCGTTGTCCCTGTAAGAGTAGACAATAGCGTTTATCAACGAATTGATCTCTGCCAGCAAAAGGACGTATTTCTCCACCGCTAGAACATTGCAGCTCTTGCAGCCCAAGCCATCCAGGAGGAGCACAACTTGTCCTGGAGTCCAGCAGATAACAAAAGCACCTGGGGAGAGAAGAACCTCTGTTAGAGAAAAAGCAGCTTCCTGGCCCTGCCCAGTCATTCACCATAAAGATGTTCAATGGAATCACTAGTGGTTTATCTCATGAAAAAAAAGTTAAATAGGGACAACCCCCCCCCCACCCCCACTAGATTCACTATATTTTTGCTTTGGAGGAAGACCAAGGATTCAATCAGCAAATACTAAAAATGGAGGCATTGGCTTTCCTCTCCACCTTCCCCATCCCCTTCACTCAGAACAACACTTCCAAGTACTTTCACTTACCTCCTCTCGTCCCCATCGTTACATTTACAGAATGAAGATAAAGTCTCCACATTTCCTAGTTACGTGCCACCCCCTCCAAAAAGGGAAGCAGGTCATAAAATTAGGGAAGAGCCAGGGTGATACATCTTGACCGAAATAACCTCCACTGTCCATATGGTTTATGGGGGCTTTAGTTAACAGCATGAGTTTAGAAGAGTCCTGGCCAACAATTGGGGCACTCCAATGAAGTCTCTCTCACACAGTTATACGCTGAGCAGAAAATAGCCAAGCAATGGGCTGGCCAACGCCAGGACTGAGCTGGACAAACTCCACCACTGATTCAGTTGGGCTGATACTATGTTCTTGCCACCACCTGCAAAGCTCTTTGGCAAAAGGGTAATTGCTGTTTTGCATGACGGAGTGGGAGGTGCCTGCGGCTCCTAAAGCCCTTTTTGTGGTCATGATTTTAAGGCTGACGTAAATGGAGCACTCGCCCATCAGTGCTCCTGGAAGTCATACATAAGGTTGTATCTTAAAGCACAGGAACTGCACCCTGCTGTGCCTTCTGGGAAAGGGTGGAAAAGAACAAGACTTTCTGGGAACTTTGGAACTACACCCTTTACTGAAAAACATCTGTCAGGAAAGAACAACAGCCAGAGGAGCTGCACCAAAACCGAAAGGCTGAATTTAAAGCTGTTATTGAGTGAAATGCTGCACTGGTGAAAAGTCCAAGGAACACTTGGGAGGGATCTCCGGGGTTTCTGGGAGTGTTCCCAGCCAATTTCAGGCCACTGCATCAGGTAACCCTTTTTATTTAAGCAAATCACGCTCCCAGAAGGTCAGCACAGCAGCCACGCATCTGGGCCAGGCAGCTTTCCCCACACTTGCAGACATGACTTTACCCCCTTTAAATTTAGCAAATATACAAAATAGATTCCTGGTTGTCATGAAGGAATGTCCAATACTTCTATCTTGAGTGAGCCTGCAGGAACCCGACCTCCTTGTTTAGTGATGTAACTTTTTTAGGCAGGTTTTCAGCATCCACAAGGCAAGCCAGATTCTCTAAATAGTGGCTCCCAGCAGCACTAAGTAAAGCCAGAGGAACAGTAAAGATGAGAGGGGAAAAACAAAAAGAGGTACCTAAAAAGTTTGGGGCCTTCGCCTGCAAATCCAGCTGATTTCCTTGCTCCCTAATGGAAGCTAAAGTATTCAGAAGGAAGCCTGAACTCCTAATAATCTAACACAGCATGGTCACTAACAACTCTGCCCTGTGGTTTGGTCATCATCACATCCTGAGTCACTCAACTGGTCTGTGGGAAAATTTGCTCCTAGTTCCCAGATGTACCTTGGACTTATTACTGGTTTCCAGGTCAGCTCCTAGACCTGTTCTTAATGCCCAGGACCTGCAGGATTATCAACCGCTGCTACCTTGCCTTGCAATGAAGTGGCACACAGAGACAGCTCCTACCGCACCCTCGACTTCCTCACACACTCACCAACAGCTACACCCTCTGATGCATAAGGCGCAAAGTATTCCTCTGTGCAGAGTCCAAGTTTGCAGAAGGCTGGGGAATGAGAGGGTGGAGAAAGAATTACACCAGGGCTTTCACAGGGAGGGGAAAAAACCCTCTGCAGTCTCAACTTTCTGTACGCTGAATGCAAACAGAAAGGTATTTTCCCAGAGTTGAGTAATTCTCTCCCTTGTTCCCTCCTGTGCAAGGGACCCGTACAGAACCGACTGCTGCTTCTCTCCGACGCTGCTCTGCAGAGGAAGGGAAAACCCCTTTGGTTACAAGAGTCCCAAAGGCCTGATGTACTCCTGAGTCTCCCTCAACTTTCCACATTAGGTTCCCTCCCCACTCTGTCCATCTTCGGACACCAGTCCCAACTCCCCGTGAAACCACAGCAGCTCTTCTGAGCCACCTCTGACCCAAGCATTTTCCTCACTCAAGGCAGAAGACAAAGGCAGACAGGCCAAGCCAGAAGGGGGGACATCAAGAGGAAAGGGATCTCCCAAAACAAGGTGATGCACCAAGCGTGAATTGCTTTTTCCTTCTTGGCTGGCATCCCCATCCAGCCAACCCTCTTCCAGTTGATATTGTGAAGCTCCATAAAATTAAACAGTCCTGCTGACACCACAGGGTGACCCTCTGATACTGTTTGGGAAGGAAGGGGGAACAAAACAACTTCTCTCCACTGTGGACTGTGTAAAATATATGAAGTGAATCATTCTGACCCTCTGTGCAGCATCTGATCAGCTCCAAGGCAGTAATGAACTCCCAGCTGCATGCAAGAGATGGAGAGATTGCAAAGCAGGGAAGACGACATCACAGGAAAGGCAGGAACAGGCAGAAAACTCTAGTTTCGATGCTCACAAGTTGCAACAGGACCCGGCAAGCCGGCATGCCCCCGAGCAGGGACACACCAAGCAGTCCGACAGCCCCCCCACACTGCTCCCACCCTGCTCCCCTCCCCTGCTGAGCCCTGCTTTGCCAGCGGGAGTTCACAAGGGAGTAGTCTTTGTTTGCAGCTACAAGGTTTTCCTGACGGAGCAAATTCTGCGCTTATCAGGGAAGATTTGCAAGCAAGGGGTTGTGACCGTAGGCCCAGAGTCGAGCTGGGTTGCGGAAGATCTGAGCGCATTGATTTATTTCACTTTAAAGAAAGGTTGTTAGACCATTAAAGCATAAGGCAAAAAACAGATTAAAGAAATCAGAGTCATAAGCTGTTGAAAGCGCAATACAGGCACCAGCCTCCGCTGTTAGATGCGCAGCACTGGGCAGAAGAGCACATATCCAAAGAAAGTTAAATATCCTGCAGAGGCAGAGCCTGAGCGCCAACCACTTCCAGTCACTGATCTGCTCTTATTTGCACTACAGACTGCAGATGCAGACAGACTGACAGGCAGTTAGCACTCTGCTGGAGATCCCAAGCTCACGAGAGCAGCTCGAACTAAGAGTTGAGAGTTCCCATGGATGTAGTTACCCAAGCAGATTGAGACCTTGTACTGAGCCGCTCCAAAAAAAAAAAATAATATCTGAACAGAGTTCAGTGCTTTGTTCCAGTAAACAGTAAGGAATTTGGATGCAACTCCCTCATTCTCTTTCCCCATCACCTTGTAATAACTGCCCCAAGCCTCTCTCCATCCTTTAATAAAGGATGAACTAAGTGCTGTTTCTTGATCAAGGCCTGATTATAGCTCCTAATTCCATTCTACCCTTCTATGGGGGAAGCATACTAGGAGTTGAGCACATAGAAGAGCTGCTTCTGTGCCCAAAGCACCTGCACTTAGAGAAGTCAGATATTACCAAGTTCCTCTTGTCTCTGCTAACCAGAGGAGCAGAGGGCAAGAGATTCAGGAGCTTGCCCTCCCCTCTGTCTGCCAGGTTGCTCCTATTACAGCTCACACAGAATTCATGCAGAGTCCCGAAACCGTCGAGCTCCTCAGCAGCCAAACCAAACCATCACCCCAGCAGCTTCAGAGACCAGGGAAGCAGAATGTCACTTCCCGATCTTCCATGTTGTCCCGAGCACATTCACCTCACCAACCCCACACAACCCAGGATGGAGGATCAAAGCATCATTTAGATTGACTACAGCAAGTAGACTTACTTAGGATAATAGTGACCGTCTTGACAAGGCTGATCATGGTCTCCTTGTAGCGGGGGTGGAAGCTAGTGTGCTTGGACATCCGTGTCATCTTCCTTTTGACATAGATGAAGATGTGTGTGTACACAACCACCATGATCAGGAAGATGACCAGGTTGGAGATGGCCCAGAAGGTCAGGTAGCTCCTGCTGTAGAGCGGTGCCATGCTGGAGCACTTCTCCAGGGCGCAGAGACAGTGCCAGCCATAGGATGGGATGAGCCCCAGGAGCAGAGCCGTGACCCAGATACAGAAGATGAGGATCATCACACGCTGGTTGGACATTTTGCTGTGTAACTGCATAGTAAAAACAGTCTGGTGCCTTTCTACAGCGATTGCCAGCAAGTTCACCACAGAGGCTGTCAAGCTGGTGTCCAGCAGGCTCTGACGGATGAACCAGGTCTTCAGGGAGAGCTCTGCTGTCCTAGGTCCCGTGTGGAACATGAGAAACATGTATGCGATGCCAGCAAAGAGGTCAGCAGCTGCCAAGTTCCCCAGCAGGTAGTAGATGGGGTAGTGGAAACGCCGGTTGATGATGATAGCAGTGATGACCAGCAGGTTGGTCAGGAGCACAATGACACTCACTGTCAGGCCCAGGGCAACTACCAGGACATCCTTCGTCCTCCAGTATGTGGTCAGCTCTTTGCGGCTGTTGTTGTAGAAGAACCCCACAGTCTCATTGTAAAAACAGTGCTTCATTGCTGCTGTCCTAAAGAGGGACGAGAGTATCGTTAGCTCGTTGTGCCCGCACACACACATACAACTATTACAAGCCAGGGAGATGCTGAGCATTACGATAATGCCTTTGACACAGATGGAGGCAGGGAGGAGCTTGAAACACAGAGGAACAACCACACGAGCAACAGAAAACCACTTCTGTATTCGAGACAGAGCTACACATCTCACACGCCAAGTCCTCATCTGTCCTCAAAGCCATATTGAGGATGCAGCAAAACCTTGAACATTCATGGGAGGAGATAAGGTTTGCCAGATCTGATAAGAGATTCTCCCTGTCCCGCCCACGCAGCTTCATGGGGATGACAGACAAAACTATTTCTGTTGTCCCAGATGTCCTACTTCAAAAATGTAAAAACAAAGCAGCAGCAAAGAAGGTTTATCAGTCAATCACTAAACAACACTCTGATGAAGACTCTGAGCCTCTGCAGCTGTTGCAGTCCCCAGGACTCCTGCTTCTGGTTCAGTGAGCACACATATCTCATCTTTCCTGGGTAGTTTTATTGCTTAAAGGCTAATGTAATGCACAGCTGCTTCCGAACACTGCTCTATGCGCAGCGCTTGCCGATCCTTCCAAAACAGGTGAGTACTTCCCAAACTTTGCCGAGAGGCAAAGAGCTGGGCAGAAACAAACTCCTTGGCCCTGAAAAGTAAACAGCAGCAAAAAGTCAGCACATAACAACTGTGGGGCTGGATCTCTGGAAGAGCCGGATCATCTGGAACCCCTGCAGCACTTCCAGACTACACAACAGTGTGTGGGGTCAGCACCCACAGTATAAACTTCAGAGTATCACCCAGTAAGTCACCTGTGCAACAAGGGAGGCAACTCCCTTCTTCCCTCCCAGGTCTGGAACAAGGCTGCAATTCAAAATTCATTGAAGTCAGTGGAAAAACTTGATAGGAAAAGATGTTTAAGTCTCAAGAAGGACTCTTCACATTTCTTTGACACACTCGGCATTTCTGGGAGCAAGACCAGACAAGCCATTCATCTGGATCATAACGTTAAACATTAATTTTCGAAGCCCATATACCTCTGGTAATCTAACTTCCTGTCCTGTGGACAGCCAAACATGAAGCAGCAGGTTAAGTTAAAGGATGTTTTACCTTACAGAGTCAGAATTTAAACCCAGTAATTGAGCAGGTGTTAACTGTGCTACTTGTCCATAAAAAAAAATGAAAACATGAAAAGATACAGCACCATGAACAAACCCAAGGGATGAGCAGAAGCCCGATCATCACACCCCACAGCAGATGTTCATGTTCCTTTCCTAACCAAGAGCTTGGAAATCTCAAGTCAGGGCTGGCTGCGGTTCCCACTGGGATGGGCAAACCCAGTTTGGAGCCTCCTTCCTTGTGGCATTGAGGTGCTGAAAAATGACACAGTTTTTCCTTACCCTGGTGCGTTCCGCACATGAAGTCACTGGTTCTCCCTGTCCTCTCATGAGCTCAACTATCACCCTCATTTTAGAGGAAGCTTACCACAGACCACACAGCAAGAGTACAATCCTCTTCAGACAGGGAGAAAACCCAAAGTGCCCGACTCACAATTCACTTTAATCACCCCCGAAACCAAAACACAGCTCAGGGGCTCTAATTAGTTGCATGTTCCTCCACTCTCTAGGCAGCAGAGTTTTCTGGGACA
The DNA here is from genome assembly GCF_900496995.4 of Aquila chrysaetos chrysaetos. Taxonomy (NCBI): domain Eukaryota; kingdom Metazoa; phylum Chordata; class Aves; order Accipitriformes; family Accipitridae; genus Aquila; species Aquila chrysaetos. The sequence goes on along the minus strand of NC_044014.1, from coordinate 43,250,446 downwards.
CTTCAGCAGGAGCTCTCGGCATAGCAGCAAGGCTGCTGTTAGTAACAGGGAGGAGAGATCTTTGCAGGCAGGCCAGCTTGTTATCACCTGCACCGCACCTACCTCTGCCTGCACACATGCCAAGTTGTGCAAACAAGATGGCCGAGCCAGGAAAACCCTATCATACCTGCAGCTGAACTTTTGATCTCCGCTGCCATAATGGGCTCTGTATCAGCCTGCTTCAGCATAGGGCTGTCTTTACCATAAGGCGAGAAAGCTACACAACTGAACTAATTCACTTGAAAGTCTGCTGAATAGGGAAATACTATTTTTACAAATATTGGTGAGGAAAAAAGGACAAGGAGGCAGAAGAGGAATCAACCTGCCCCAGGGGATGGAGTCGTGTGCTAGTACTACATTAACAAGTCCATCTTTCCTTTCTTTTCAGGTCATGGGATGTTTGTAGATCTCAAGCTGTAGAGCTGTTCAGGAATCATGCAGTCCAAACGCAGCGCACGGGATGAAGGCAACCAAGTGGGATCTGCAGAGATACCATGTAGTGACTTGGCAGATAACTTGAGAGTATTTTGGCTCAAACAGGGAAAGCAACAGAAGAACAAGGGAGGAAAGCCTAGGAACAGGACAAATGCAACCGCTGTGAATCACAGGCAGGTGGGTGACCACCTTCATTCGGTGTATCTGGGGAGGCACCAAATCAAAGGCTAGGCCATTCTTAAGCAAAAGAGTTTCCTCTAAACATTTCTGAAAGCTTTACTCCCAAATAAAAAAGGAAATTACTGCTGAAGTTAGGTAAGTCACTTCACCTTTTTAAGACTACACATGTGGATGCCCAGGGAAGAAAGGGGGAAAGAAACGAAAGCGGTATCAGGGTTTGGAGAACACTGTCCAGCCACATGAACAAGCAGGTTTCAAATGCCATTTAATCCCATTCACATTTTTGCTGAAGTAGCGTAAGTGTTCCCCCCGCCCCCCCCCCCCAGTTATAAAAGTTTAACTGATACGATGAAGATCATAACGGAACAGGCACTTCCCTATGCACAGTGTAGCACAAAGACAGCTCACATGACACTTCAATTTTTCAGGAACATTAAAATACCACAGTGAAATAACATGTTGATGGATCTAGGTCTTAATCTCAGTAATTTTTGAGCTGACACCAAGACAAATTTAATCCAGATAAGACTAGCTTTAAAATTGCCACTAAGTTATGGAGACCAATCTTATTTTGTTGCAAATTTTAAAGATCCCACAGCTATGACAGGCCCCATAAACTTCCTCCTGGCAAATTGGGAACTTTTTTCAAAGCATTATACAAGTACTGGTTCAATGGTATGTTTACTGGGGGAGGGGATTAGAGCTGTGCAAACCCACAAAGGAGCTGTGTTCTGCATGTGTAATACTCAAATCTAGAGAAACAGCCCCTCAGCATTAATCCTAATGACAATGCCTGAAATGCTTCTTTAAGCAAGACCCAGTTAGAGTGCAGGGAAAAGCCTGAGAGTTGCAAATCCCTCTACAATGTGCGTAGGTTACAAACTAAATCTGTGCAATACTGTGAGCTGGGTGGGGTCCAGGAGGGACTGACAGGTTAATGCTTGTGACTGGTTCTGGGAGCTTGTGTGCCATTTCACCACTACCCTGCAATTAGAAAACTGACCTTGGAGCTTGGCATCAAGGGCAGACAATGCCACAAATCAAAATTTAACAGGCAGTGCCGGGGGAAGAGAAACACCCTGCCCATAGCAGCAAGCAGATAGAAAGTCAGGCTGGTGCCATGATGCACAAAGGAGCTGGATGAGTCTATTGTTCAGTGTCCGAGCAACCCCCTTCCATGGCCTTACACTCCTCAGCAGGATCTTACAAGATTTTTCCTTACTAGCATTGTTTACTCGGTAAAACAAGACTCTAGTTACTGCTGCAACAATTCAGCAGCCCCTCTCCTTGAGCAATACGCAAACACAGCCTCTTCTCTAATCACACTACCTCAAACTCTGCTCAAGTCTCCCCCCTTAAAATCGAGTACAGCTTTTGCAGTTTGGTAGGAAGCAACCACCACACAAAATGAGCGCAGAACGCATCTTTTCTCCTTGCCAGCGTTATCCATGCGCATACACCGGCTCCCTTCTTACTCAGTTAATTACCACCCCAGGTTCACGGTAAGTTCAGAGTCCTTTTACACAGAAAGTAAAGGTGTAAGTGTCCTCCCTTCTCCATTTCCTCTTGCTTGCAAAAGTGGAAAATGCTAGTCAGCTCCTTGAGATCTGGGAAGACATTCAACACTTGTTAACAAACCGACAGCCAGCCTAGTGTAGAAGTGAACAGGGATGAATGGCTGAATTTATGCTCCCACTAATAACCACAATCAGCGTTGATGAAGACAGAACAATGGACCTATGAAGGCTCACAGGGACTCAAATCCAACCTGTTTTGCCCATGTCCACTGCACACGGATTTACGTGGCCAAACATTCAAACCACTGCTATATTTTTAAGCCATAAACAGTACAAGCTTTTACTCCACAGAATAGCGTTCTTACCTGAAAGCACAACCACCGCATCCAAACTTGACATTTAGCATTGGTCTCCCCACCACAGGAAACCAGAGCAGCTATCCAGCAAGGAGATCCCCATCTCTGGAGGGCAGAGGTGCTTTCCAAGCAAGGGGAAAAAAAAAAAAAAAAAAAAAAAAGCCAAGTGCCTTACAGGAAAGTTTCAGACAAGCGTTACAGCCTCAGAGTCCATCACGGACCGCTCCGAAACACTGGCTCCTGGGAGGCAAGTTTGCAAGAGCTCCGATGAGCCCGTCCCTCCTTGGGTCCTCCCCTAGGCGGGTCCTTCCAGGAGACCCAGGAGCTGTAACCCGAATCCTTGCCGCCTTCATGGAGGCCAAAGCCACTTTCCAAGCACCTCCGGTTCTGGCTGGAACGAGTTAGCTCCGATCCACCAGCATCACCCCCGTGAACCGTTCCTGCCGGCAAGGTGCTGCTCTGTGGGAACTGGTACCCTCTGGTCCCAGTGCTCCCGCCCCACCGGTTTGCCCCGTGGTGAGGGTTCGCCTGCTGCCCCGGAGCCTTTGCCCCACCACAGGAGGGGAGCAGATCTTCCAAATGACCAGGTGTCATCCCATGGTGGAGGAACCGTCTTCCCTTGGCACCAGCAGGCTGTTTTCCTAGCCTACAAATACAGCACCCACATCTCAAGTGGACTGTCAGGTCAGGATCCGGCCTCCCACATCCCCTACAGCAGCCACACTTGCCCAGTGCAGTGCAAGAAAGCTTGAAAACAGGGAAGCAGCAGGGAGAAGGAGATGTCGTGAGACACGAGGGAAACTGAGGCACAGACTGGAAAGGACTTTCCTGCTATAACTTGGTAAAAGTGCGTGTCACTGCTAGAAAAAGAGCTCACATTTCTGATAAGTCAGTCTAGCTAGTCCTTGACACATCTGAGATTATCTTACCTGCTAAGTACTATACAAATACCAACAGCACACTTAGTGCTAACAAGCCATAGCTGTATAAATTATGAAGGAAAAAAAACGAGTTCGCAACATCCATTCATTTTGATTTATGCCTGCTGCTCTTGCAAAGGCCCCAGCAATTTCCATTCGGCTCCAATTTCCTACTCTCCCACCCTCCTCCTACCATCATCTGTTCCCCAAGGAACAATGTTATCACCAAGCGCAACCCTAATCTGCTGCCAGTCAGATACACCGTAGAGCTTGGCAGAGCCAAGTAATGTTATGTAAAAGAGGCAGGAGATTTACAAAGACAACCCAGCACAAAGGGGAAAGAGATAGGGCCAAAGATCCAAGGACACATTAACAGAGCAGGGCAGCCAATAAATGGAAACAGAGCAGTAGTGACACTGGCAGAAGAAAAGATGGATGAATAGGACAGGCTGAGAGAGATAGCAGAGGGGTAACTACTGAGTCCTGCCAAAATTGCACCAGGCCTCCTAAATTCTACCCCTACATTCTGCAGCCTCCCAAGGCCAAAATCATGCTAGAAAGCTCATGACAGCTACAAAAACTCAGAAAGAACTGATCATTGCCACCAGCTTACAAATTCTGCACCTTCAGGCCAGTAATGCCACCCACAAGACATTACCGGGCACAGGCGCCTTTCACAAGATTTCCATATGCATTTGCAGAAGAAGAAAAAAGTTGCACTAACAGGTATCTCAGAGTCCTTTCTTGGAAAAAATAAAATAAAATAAAATTCTATAGTTTAACAAGCTTGCTTTCTCATAGCAGAGAACAACCAACTTACCAAGAAAGCTGGTCCTAACACAGAGAGCCAGAAGTCCTTACTGCAGCTAGACAGAGTTACAACAATATTGTAGTTACAAGAAGTAATTTCAAATTTGAAGCATCTTACTAAAGTGACACAGAGCAGATCCTTCACCTTCCCATGAGGCATTTATTATCCTTTTGGTTACATTATTAGTTTAAGACCAGAGACACAAGTCCAAGCTGCAATAAAACAGCCCCCCCATTTCCCCACCCCGCCCTTCGGTCTGCTCCAGCACTTGTGCTGCCAGCAACGGGTTTAAGTCACTGATCCAACTCTCCATGCTGGTGCACAAGAAGCAGAACCCAGGTCAGAGCAACTGTTTGGCAGCAGCACGGGCTTCGATAGGCTTCAGACAGTTACGAAGTCACACGTGCTCTGCAGCTGTGCAGTTTGGGATGGCAGCAGTCTAAAAATACTTTTGATTTACTCGTTCCTTTAAGGTTTCAAAGTGGCACTCAGCAAGTGCTTTAGAGGCAACGTTTTCATAAAGGAACACCCAGAGCAATCAGGAAAACAGCCCAGCATAACTGGTTTCAACTGAAGTGTCAACAGTCCATCACAATAGCTCAGCGCGTCAGACAGACCCAGCGAGTTCGGAGCACCCAGTGCTGACAAAGGGTCAGAAGCGCTTTTGCAACTCAGTCCCCACACACCAGTGTCAGGACAGAGGGGGATACAAGAAATGTCAGACTGGATCAGGGCAGGGCTCACGTAAGCCTGTCACAGACTGTACCTGCGTGCATATGGAGGCAAGAGAATATTTCAGGTTTCAAGGTCCTGACCTTAATAACAGCAATTTTTCTAGTCCCTTTGTCTAGAAAAAAACCTAACTTTGCTTCTCTGCATAACAAATTTGGGAGTCTGTTTATTTTCGGGTTTGGGGGATATTAGAAGGAACCAAGACCCATTTAGCTTGTGTCTCTAACCACATGTTACATGAGTTTGGGCCCTGCACAGCCTCACACTTTCAGGGTGCTACCTGCAAACCCAAAACTCACCACACCTGAAAACCTCACATCAGCTTTTGCAGCCAGTGTAATGATTTCTTAAAGGCTGAGCTCAGATATCTTCCAACAATACTGGGACTGAGTACCAGATGCTGAACACAGGCAAGACCAAGGAGACCAGATACCCATCCTGTCCAGCCCCTCTGTCTCCCCCCTTCCCCTCCAATCGCTTCATGAGTTTTCCTGTTTCCACCAGTTCAGAAGGGGCTCATAGGGTGTTGTGCAGCATTGTTCCCCCCCAAGCAGAAAGGCTGCTCAAGCAGAGTCACCAAGTAACCTGATCTTGATGCAGGCGGCAGATCTGATCGCATTCTGGTGCCCAGCAGAGAATTGGTAGAGAAACATTTCCAAAGACAACAGATGTTTGCCTCCCCTTTATTACACTTCTGTTTTTCAAAGTGAAGTTAATTGTTTTAGTAGATTCTGCATTTTCAAACAAGCCTAAAGCCAATATTTTTCTTTAAGCCTTATAGCTGTGACTGTTCCCATGGATGACAATCTGAAGGGTTGTTTTTTTTGTTTTTTTTTTTTTGCTGAGACCCCTCTCCTGGAATCCAAAGAATGTTAAAAACCTTCTGGAAGGAGTCCTGTCATCATCTCTCCCCCAGCAGATCTCTGCAGAGAACCAGTTGTTCAAATTAATACTTCCCAAGTCCCAACTGGCCCAGATTCCCAAACCCTCAGGGAGGAGCACTCCCTCGAGTACAACAAAACGACAACACGGTTCTTACAACTTCAGCTAACAGCCAAATCTTTCGATGGAAAGCAGCATATACATCAGTGTTAAAAATGCAGGAATTTCATAACACCCACTGCTGCTGAAAAGCAGCCAACTCTGAGGCGGAGCAGAGCTGTTGTTTGCAAGCCTACAGCATCAAAGAGTACTTTTCAACAAAGAGGTAGGGAAGAAATCCGTGCCCACTTCAGCCTTGCCTACAACAGGAATTTTCCTTTCCTCCAACAAGTTCGCAACCATTTACAATCAATTGCTCCAGAACAAATCCCAAAGACCCTGGAAAACTCCTCTCCCCCTTTCACCTTCCCAAGGTTTGCTCTGACTGCGTTTGGACACTTAGAATTAAAGCATCTTCCATATTGTAGACAACACCTTAAATTGAAGCACGGAGACCACTGCAGCAAAACATAACATTGGATCTCATCACCTTTGCCTTGTTAGAGAAGATGGAAAAACAACCAAAAACAAACAGCTGGGATATTCCCTCAAACACATCCATGTCCTGGCAAACTACCACTCTTACCTGCCCCAGGTAACTATCCTGGAAATGGATTTTGGTGGGCTAACTTCCTTCTGCCCAGTTACTGGCTATCCCAGCACTCTCCCAAGATGAAAACATTTGTTCTGCAGCAGTGGAGAGAAAACAGGGTAGGGGAGGGAAGAGAGGGTTATTTGCAGCGGTGTTTTGTTTGGAGTCGGGATGGTCTAGGGGCCCCTCTGCTGCTGCTCCTCCTAATTCACACAGGAAGAAGGAGATTATCCTACACAGAGACAAGCAATACCGAAGGCAGAAACAGCAGTTCAGAGAAAGAATAGCTTGGCCCCTGAATGATGTCACATTATTAGAAGCCACAGTGAGGTTAAAATCAAGTCGGGATGCTGTGTTTATGAAGCGGGACTCGGCCTCATCTTCACCCAAAGATAATTTCATCTGGCATTTCGCACTATTGTCAATAAAAACAAAACTGGGTGGAAATTCCCTTCCTGTGAACCACATGCAGGCAGCCCTCAGCTCAGTCTCCGTTTGCAAGAAGGCTGCACGCTGCCTTGCTCTGAACTCCTCTGATCTTGGCTGGCACCCAGCAAGATGAAGTCTCCCTGTTCAGTTGGCACTCGCTGGAAAGTCAGGGAACTTTACAGGCACTCAAGCTCCACATGCCTCAGCCTTTGCTTTTATAGGGATTATTTCTGAAAACCCACTTCCCCTGTGTCTCCATTTGGTTTAATGTCAGATGCCTGCAGCTTATGGCTGGAGAGTCATAAAAAGCATTTAACATGCCTTTCTGCTTAAGTCTAGAAAGAAAAAACAAAACCAATTCAGAAAAGCCTCCAGCTACAGAATAAGCAGATGCAGCACAACTGCAGCTTTATCTTCAACAAGAGCATCGGGGACTGACACACAGCTACTCTCCCTGAGCAAGAAAAGGGAATATCTGTCCCTTCGAAGAAATGCGACTTCCTCCAGAGAGTTAGCCTTTGGGGCGGTCTTGGTCAAGCAAAATTCGCAGCAACATGGCTTTTTCCCCAGTTAGGTGAAGATTCCAGCTCACTCCAGGGATGTTTCATTATGCCCACAACTGCTTCATCAATGGACTGAATCACATTAGCAAGTCTCACGTTTTTTTCTCAAGAATCAGCTCCCACAAGAGTGAGGTCATGGGGAAAAAATTACAACACCCCCACTTTAAACAAGCAAAAGGTATGTTCAGCACAACCCTTCCCTTCCAAGCCTTTCCCCCACCAAACCCCTTGAACACATTCAAGCAATAGCTAGCAAACCTTTCCTGTCCTGCCTTGGTCCTGCAGTCCTGGTCTAAGCACAAGGTCTTTCCTAGGCAAACCCAGCTGCCTGGTCAGCAGCCAAAACCATTTGGTTTTCATTGCCTTCACCACCAGAGCCCAGATTCTGTTTGCCCTTTACATATCAGTAAGCATGGGGTAACTAAAATGATTTCAGTAGATTCAGGCCACAGTCTGGCCCATAACCTTCAAGGTTTCCGTTACAAATGAAATGGTCTTTTCTGCTTTTGTTCACTTAATCCTGAACTTCTGATCATTTTTGGTGATATTTTACTAACTTCCTAAAGCCTTGAGCTTTTAGGCATGTTTCTAGTGGAAAAATACTTCAGTTGCTTGCTTCCATGCCTTCTTCTGTTGCAAAGGTATTAAAAGCAACAAGAAAGCTCTTGCTCCTTCTAAGAAAAATATTCCCTTAACCAAGTCATTCCTGTAAAGGGCATAGGAAGCCTACATGTTCCTTTATTAAACAGATTTATACTGAAAAATACAACTGCCTTGAAACCCGCTTATAAGATACCTACAAAACTGACCATCTCCAGGGCCCTGGATGCCAAGTATCTGAAACTCGCTGTCTAAGCAAAGCTTGAATTACAGCTCTACACATCTTTTTTTAAAATAAATGATAGAGGAGAGCAGCCAGTGCCCTGAAAGGATTCCAGCCACAAGCTGTGGGCCTGGATGGGTAGACATGCATATTTGATTTAGTTCATTCCAGACTTTCCTTTGCACATGCTTTTCTTGAATGGCCTGAGGTGTATGACACCTACGGGTATGCCTGCCCTGTAATAGAAAGGAAAGGATGGAAGCACATTGTAACTCACATCTTTAGCAAAAATTCCCCAAGCAAAGTGTTTTCTGAATTTCAAATGTAGGAGTTCAGCTGATCAGAAATTCATATACCTGGTTTACTCGCTCTCCCATCTTCCATATGTGATAGGTACTGTTACTCTGTACATTCACAAAATCAAGAATATTACAAAATATACTGGGGCAGGAGGGAGAGAGAAGAAGAAAACAAAAGCTGTTTGTCTGCAGCAGCATGAACTCCCAGCAAGACATGCAGAGGAGCTCACTTTTCACTACCTCATCCACCCAGCACTCTGCCTCATCTGATCTGCTAATTGACTGTTGGAAGACAGCTTTCAAAGTAAAATAAAACAAGAATGCAATAATACGGACTTATTTTATACACTGCAGTATTCCAGATGTGTTAATGTCCAAGGTATAGATAGGAACCATTTCCTTTGCCACTAAACAACATACACAGCCACTCCTGCTGCTAAGCCACCCACTATGGTGCAAGACAACAAAACATCTTAGAAGAAAGAATAAAAGTAAATTTAGTACCTACTGGTAACTGCTAGAATAGCAAGGCAGAACATAATGGCCTGTGCTGGTCTTCAGCAATAACTGAGCACAGAAGCACCCTGCGCAGGGGTAACGTTAATATTGCTCTACTTAAGGAATGAAATCTCCCACCCAAATAGAAGCCTGAATTGTGCCCAAGCTAGCCTCAGGAAGACAGTAGTTGCCATTTTATAAATAGCTGCTTCTGCTGGCCCCTTCTTGACCTAGGGAAAGGCCTTTCCTACCTGCTGACATAAACATTCAGTAACAGATTCTCTCCTTGCAAACATTCACTCAACATACTCTAAGGGTGTACACGCATACACACTGCACAGAAACCACAGAGATTTAGCTTGCTGGGAGCACATCTGCCCCAGTGACTCCTCTCAAAGCAAGCAGCAAGTGATCTACAAAGGGGCCCCAATCTATAAACCAGCTTCTTGTGATGCTACCTAATACTTGCATTAGTTTTAACAAATAACAGACACTTTATCACATTTAACATTTTGAGGGGCACAGCCTGATAACCAAATACTTCTTACCCTTAGAGGATTGATTCTGCAAAGCATAAAAACTCCTAGAAAAAGCCTGCCCCAGAAAACCAGCAATAAATCCCACTGAACTCCCATACTTCTCCATCAAAGCCCCAGACTACAAGCAGCCCCCTCATCCCTGTCTTTATATTCTAGGGAGGCAAACGATGAAGAAGTGCTAATGGTTCAGAAGGAAACACCTGTGAATGAAACCTGTTTCCAGCTAATAAATGGCCTGAACTGTCCTTGTTTGCAAAGACTCTCCTTCTGGAGGTAATTTTAAGAAATATCTGACAGGTGTGTTTTAACCTCCATTAAGCTTCTCCAATTAGATAATAATAAACAACAGCATGGGGCAAAAATTAAAATGGGGAGGAAAGAAAAAAAAAGGAAAAAGAGGAGGATGGGATCAAGAGTTGGATCAAAGCCTCGGCCTGCTGAAAAGAAATGTAATGCCTTTTGCCTTGCTCTACCTTGCATTTTTTGAACACCGTAAAGGTAATCCCTCAGCAGTCTCTGCTGGAAAAACCTGGGAAGTTTTCCCCTTGAGACTCCTGATACCTGCAGGTCTGTCTGCTTTGATTTTTTTTTTTTAGAAGGATAAAGGTAAACTAAAGAGCTCCTTTTTTTGAGGCCAGGAAATTTGGGGCAGAATTTGTCACTAGCCTGGTTGCAGTTAAACACTTGGTGATTAGCAAATTACAAACTCTGACTGGCTTCTCCAAGAGAAAGGAATCTCTTGGTCCCTGCCTAAAATTATCAGGTGCTTAAATTCCCCTAATTCAATTCAGAGTCCAGTGTATGCAGCCCAGCTGAGATGCTCATTTGTGAGGACCTGGGGCTTTAATTTACTTAATGACATGAGGAATGACTGAAGCTCAGAAGCATGTTGACTGGCTGAGATGAGCTGGTTGCTTTGTGCTCTGAATTCACATTGGCCGATTAAAAAAAAAAAAAAAAGAAAAAGCTTGAAGTAAGAAACTTCTTTATTGGTTGTTTGGCTGATAAAAGGTTTATTGAGAGGGTTGCTATGGCTTTATATATCAATTACCCAGATAATGGTGCTGTTCTCTGTGGTGTAGCTCTGAGTGGGAGAGTTAGACAGCCATTTATGTAAGGTGCTGCTGTGAAAATCAGATGTTTATAAGATCTTCTCTGCCAGCACTGCCCGCCCCCCCCCCCATTTGAATGGGGAAATGAGGTTGTTCCTTGTTAGTGCTTCACAGGACTGTTGCCTGTCCCTTGCCATCCACAAATACAGCTGAGTCTGTTCCTTTGAAGTGAAGATGCAGCCTCAAAAAGGTGGGAAGAATTGAGGAAATGATGCTTCCCTCCCTGCCAAGTTTCTTCTAAAATTCAGTGTGTCTGTTTCCAAACCAAACCATGTTAGCTGTGGCTGGATGACAGAAAATCCCCATCCCGAGCAGGAGGAGTGATGTTTCAGACCCTGCATCCAAGCTTTCCCCACATGAGCGGGACCTGGCAGCCGTACAACTCTGGCTGGAAGTGTTGCTTTGGCAGCTCCTACCCTCAACAAATTACCAGCTCTGCGGAAAGCAGCAAGTAATGAGGAGTTACAAGGTAAGAGCGAGTGTGTTTTCTCTAACAGCATTTTTGTATGTATTGGACCGCTGGAAGGAAAAGTGGAGGGCAGAGGTGGATGGCAGGAGTTGTACTGTACAAGCCCCTAATACTTCTGCTGCATAGAATGAATCTCCTATTTAAGTGTGCAGGAGGAAAAGGAAACTAGGGTTTTTACCAGGGATATTATTCTAGCTCTGCTGGTTCCTCAAATTATAAATTCTTGTGGGCAAGCGTTACCTTTGTTTTATAGAAACCTGTGTGCACTTGGCACTGTTAATAATAGTCTAGTGAGTGTTTACTTAAGGCTTCCCTATTCATGTTTAACAAATACGAGATAAGCTTATAATAAAACACACAGTAATTTATTACAGAACTTCTACAGTAAAAGATAATTTAGTATTCAAGAATTCAAAGCACTATATTAACAAATATACATTACTCCAGAGATGCAAACTCTCTTTAGCCTGAACCGTACAAATACTAAGAATAGATCCTTAGCATTTCTTTTACAGCCTTGTTAAGAAACAGGACCAGAACGTAGTCTGTTGATGAGATGAAAGAAATTTGTGAAGTAGTTTGCTTAACGTCTTGAGCTATTTGGGGAAAGTGTAATATTTTCCTTTAGCATTTAGCTCTGATGCCTTTATACATCTCCTAGTGTCTTTGCAGCTGACGGTAATCACTGAAATTTGCCCTAGTGCAGAAGTTTTTACGTTGTTATCTGACTTTCGTGCTGTATACACAACCAAACACCAAGGAAATCTGTAACGCTGCTCATCCTATAACGTAAAGCTATTATCCCCGGGAGTGAACAGTATAGGAAGCCTGTCTTCCCCGTGCATGCGTCACGAGATGGCACTATAGGACAGAGTTCTCCCTGTCCTCGTGTTAAAATCTGGTGGACAGAAAATCTGCTGCAGAGAGGCAGAAAGGAGCATTGGGGCAACCCACGGGCAGGTGAGATGGAGACCCAGCAAGTCAGAGCAACCTGGTCTTAGATCCAAGAAATCTTCTTCTCTGCTGGGGGTTCAGGGTTTTGCCGCCTTCACAACAGCAGCAGCTTCACATGGAAGTATTGCAGAAGCTCAATGTGCTTTGAGGGAAATAGAATTAATGTTTTGGAGAAATGGGTTCCAGCTCAGAGTACAGCAGTGTTTTTTCCCTTTACGGAATGGCTTTGTGCTGATTAGCAAGTTGAAGCTCCAGCAACAGAAGCAGAAGGATCTAGAGTACATGAGCTTTGCCTGTGTACCCTGTTCTATTACACTCAAAAAGTGAGTTACGCTCAAAAATGCTGTGAAATAAAAATGACAGAAATCAGTGCTTGTTGCAGCTGCCAGAAAATAACCATTTGGGAATGTTTTATGTCCAATGTCCTATGTTTCAGTTGCCTCCTTCCTGGCGACATCTTTCTAGCCAGGCAATCTGTGTTCCCTCTACTTCTCGCATTGTCCTTCATGCTAAACAGGGCATGTTCCAGAGAGTGAGTCATTGGGCTTGCTTCTTATCACTTTTATGGGTTTGTTAATGAATAAAAAGCAAATCCTGGGTTAGCTGAAAGCCTGCCAGGAAGTTCACAGCACGTGCTTTTTCTCCAGCTTGCATGGTAAATACAAATAGGATGTTATTCTCACTATCGCTATTCCTTCGTTCAGCAGGTGTGGGATTTCAGTCCTCTCTCCCTTTCCATTGCTATTATCTGTTACCCTTAGGGGTTTTTCCTATAGGTATGTCAGGTTGAGGTCCTCTGCTTTCTCAGTAGATCCTGTGCTCTCCAGAAAAGGTTCAGGGGATGCAGAAGTGTCATTGACTTTAAACTTTGAGACAATCCTGGCTGTTTCCTGCGTGATCTCAAAATGTTTGAGCTGCTGTCTCCCTCCTAAGCGCTGCTTGAGTGTGCTTGTGTCAGTCAAGCTGTTCCTGCTCCTGGTGCTCTCCTCCAGGACGTCCTTTGTCGGGGAGCTGCTGTCGGTGGTAGGGTTCCCTTCTGCACCAGGCTCCATTGCCATGTTGGCTAATGTGGTAGTCCTCAAGGGCAAATTGGAAGACTTGGGAATGACTGGCTTCATTTTTGTCTGTGTTCGAATATATTTTACAGGTTGTCGGCTGAAATGGCATCTGGGCTGGGTCCCTAGGACCATGTCCAAATCGCTGTCTGTCTTTTCCTGCACAGAGTCCTCCAGGTCCTCCAGCTCCGAGCCAATACTTGTATTCATCTCTGAACAAAAAATTAGACAGTTATCTTAGATCAGTGAGACAAGGTTACTACGACAAACAATTTTGGCTTATGACTTCTTTTCCTGTTAGAAAGGATACTGACATCCCTCCTGCATTAACAGGCTAAAATGGCTCCCTCTAACAGCTTTGTTAATCAAGAGCAATCACAAGATATGCATTTGAAAGACATATAAGATATGAATCAGGCGCTTATTCTTAAAGCTGTCCTTGATGCATTAAAGCCAGGAGAGCTGCCGATGGTGACTGTGGGCTCGAGAGCTGAGGCAGCAGCAGGGAAAAGCCCTTCGTGAGAACAGCAGAAAATGTGCTTGTGCTTTCATGTGAGCTACGTGGCAGTTGCTCTGCTGTAGGTTATCTGCACAGAGACTGAGCAGCGATGTGGAAGAGGGCCCAGTTATGCTTTGTCTGCTGTGTAATGTAGAGGCAGATAGGGAGGAGGTGTGAAAACCAGCAAACATGCTACGAGACAACCTATAACAGCATCACGATCACCACTTTATTTACCTAGGGCATCCGTGCTTAATGGACTGTGGGCTCCCTCCAGAGTCAGCTCATTGATGGCTTCCCTGGAAGACGAGTTATCAGACACACAGTCCACATTTAAACCATGCTTGGAGGAGAAATTCTGTTGGAAAAAGCCATGAGTGTTTATACAGGACTCTTACTTGACATGAAGATACTGTTAATGTACACTTTACCCCAATTGCTGTTAGAGCCAAGTGAATGGAGGCAACTGCTTAAGCTGAAAATGCCTTGATTTCTCTTAGATTATCTGTAACACTTGGGTGAATAGGGAGGGAGGTTGCAGAAGGTCACAGGGCAGGGCCATGAGGGAAAATTATGGTTCAAGACCTGCCAACTCCAGCATCCATGCTGGCAGAACACAACTGCCACAAAACTCACGCCAGAAAGCAGACGCTGCTTTCTGTGGAGCAGCAGTGTGCTGAGACCGATTCCCATGTCCCATGGGACACTGAAGTAGCCCGTTTCAGAACAAAAAGGGGAAATGTCAGAAACCAAGCTGTTAACTGGAGCACAGTAATCATCATCAAATGCAAATGGGAGGGTGAGTGAGGGACTTGGGAGTGCCTGGGAGTCGTAGTTGGTATGGATCCAGTCTGAGTTTGCACAAGGATCAGGTCACCTGGGCAGGGCTTCCAGAGGTCGGTTTTATTAATGGCAAAATGAGAGCGGCCTTAGAAGCAACTCCCCTTTTTAAAGGTTTGTGACACTGTCTGTGGAATTCAGTCACACTGCAGAAGCAGGTAAAAATGGCTTTGAAAATAGTCAAAGGCGATAGTTGTGTATATCTCAAAGTGCTTTCTGTGAAAGTTTATTAATCCTGTAGGACTTCGGCACATAAGAAGTGAATTATGTCTACCCTGGTGATTTTATTTCAACTGTAATCATAGTTATTCTAATTTCTGCTTCCTCAGTGAGCTGGACCTGTAGAGAAAGCAGTGTTACTGCATGCCAGACGTGGATAGGGTCACTGCAGGCACACAGTCTTGCACATAAGCATCTGTGACTCAAAAGCAGGAGGCAGAGAGTCCCTGAACCTGGATCTCGCTTCCTTTGGCTTAACTTTAGGAAAATCATTTCCTCTTTCTTGCTCATCAGACAACTGTGAAAAGGAGAAAACCCACCATGTCCCGTCTCAGGGATGCTATGCCCATTTGTGTTTTTAAAGTGCTGTGAAATATTGTGAGGAAAGAGCCACGAAGCTTGGGAAGAACGCAGAACACTCAGTAGCAGGGCAGGCAAAACAGGGTCCGTGGCCACTGCTCAGGGATGCAGCAGAGCCCTGTAGGGCTGTAGCAGGGGATCTGCTGGGTCTTAAGTGCATGTAGCTGCTTCCAAAGTTGTAGAGCTGTTTACAGAGAGAAACAGCAGTATCCCAGGCTATTTAGTATGGAGAACCCCACAATTTTTCCAGCATGACTGGAATCTAAAACATGGAGCAAAACCACTATCCAGATTGGTCTGAGAAGCTGCTGAGTGATCTGTAGCTTATAATTTTTTTCTGTTTCTCCCACTCCATGTGCAACAGGCTCTCTGCTCCTTCCTCTCGGAATAACCCTCTGATAGCAAATGGTTTTGTTATCCACGGAACAAGTTCTCTTTAATCGCTAGTCCACCTTCCTGTCTCTACAGCAGGGTCAGTAAGCCCAGCTCGGTGTCTGGGAGCTCTACCTCTAGGTTTATAGTCTGGACTGTGTTTGGGCTCTGAGGTCCTTCATCCTTTTCTGTCGATGCTTCTTGCGAAGGATTTTCACATCCAAGGGATAAGGATGAAGGCAGGTCATCCATCCCAAACACCCTTTCGTAGTTCTGAATGAGAAACTCCACAATCTGGGCTTGATACCCAGAGTCAACAAGGCATGACATTGAGACATCGCTCCCTGAGCCTGGCCGGATCAGAGTTGGCCCAAATACTATGCCCAGGTTGTTTGGGGACATCTTGTTCTCTTCGTATTTCTCTGCCACCCTGGGGAAGGGAAACAGGACTGTTAGGGGCTTCCCAGCTCTCAACCCAAATGCACTGAGTACACAGATGGAATGCACCAAAACCCCCATTTCCTAGTAGAGAGAGAACTCCCATCTTTTATGGGGAGCAGAGCTCTGGTCTGTGCAGGGAAACTCCAGAGAAAAATCTCAGAAGTTGCCTGGATCTGTCTGGATTGTGCAGCCCTACTGAGAGTGGCTGTTTCTTGTGACCTGTGTTCAGAGCTGGGTGAAAGAGAGCTTGATTCAAGTTACTCCTTGACCTCTTGCTCTGTGCTTTATGAAGCATTATCAGTAAGGACCTTCTGGTCCTTCTTGGTCATTAAGACTTTCTCCTAATTGCTGCAAGATGGTCCTTTCCATGAATGAAGTTTTTACCCTCCTCAACTGCCTGCTTGGCTCTCCCAGGTCAAGGAAGCCCAGACGCTCTTCTCGTACACATTTGGTGCTGTGCTAGCCGCTCCTCTGGCAGCGAGGTCTCAACAGGGATCTCCTGTGGTCGGACCTGACACTAACCAGCGTGACAACCAGCACGCTCCTCACCTGTACAAGTGTGCAATGAGGTGTCGCAGAGTGTTGTAGTTGCTTCCAGGCAATTTGCTCAGCAAGTCCTTCATGCTCTGGATGGGATCGGAAGGGAAGCCTGCACAGTCCAGCTTTTCCTCCCCAGGTTTTTGCAAATCTTTGGCAAGTGCAATAAGATCATTGTAGAGGTGGGACAGCAGCACCGGTGCCGAGAGCTGCAGCGAGAGGGGAGGAAAACAGCATGTTACTTCACCCTGCTGGTGTGGCACTGAGGAATGCGGTCGGCTGAGCCCTGCCCTCCCGGCAGAGATTTGGTACCCACTTCCTTCAGGAAATGCTTCAGGACCCCAGTGATATCGTGGGGGGAGTGCTCGGAGAGCTCCACCAGGCTCCGTCCGTTCTCGAACGCCTGGCACAACTTTTCCACCCGGGCTTTGGATCCACTTATCCGATAGATCCCCTGCATAGTTCAGAGGGGGAGAGGTCAGGAGTTTTGGATACAGAGAAGAGAAGACCAAAGCAAGAATAACTGGCTACTCACCTGCACCCCAAGGGCACGGGCTTCAATTTCTGAGGTGCATTTCACCACTATGAAGGGAACTTCCTCTGGGAAATCTCGAGGAACCTGCGTGAAGTCAATGCCAAAAAGAGGTACTCGGTTGGGCAACTTCTTGTGGCCGCAGGTGATGAGCAGGTTCTCGAGACACTTCTTGTGGCAGGCTAGGCAGCACTGAAACGGCAGAACCGACCCACGTTATGGTCTAGGTGTGGTCCAACACTGCAGCGGTGGCTGAACTTGAAGGATTTCTCCTGTTCCCCCAACCACCAAAGTCCCACCAACCCTAAGAGGGCTGCTTCAGGCAAGTGGCAGCTGGTGGCTTACTCAAGGACAGAAAAACACGCCTTGTGTAATGCAGAGGAAGAAAAAGCACAGAACTTTGCAGAGGGACCCCTCATTCCCGCAGACCTTCAGCGACATGATGGTCACCCCAGGCTCCCACGCGAGGCATCTGTAATGACATCTTCTAGCCCTCACCTCCTCACACTCGAAGCCGCTGACCATGAAAGTGTCACACTCCCTGCATTTGGATGGTCCCCGCAGCTTCCGGAGCCGGTGGGTCTGCGCTGCACTGGAGAGGAGGATGTTCTTAAACTGCTGCTGGGATGTACCATTTTCTGTGGAAACAGCATTAAAGCGTGAAAAGGAACTGATACGTAAGCACGGTTTCCACCTAGTGTGTCAAATATGTGTGTGGCTCACCATTTTCAAAAGTTTGCAAGGAATCTCTCTCTTCAAAATCATCTGAGGAGGACATGGTGCTGGTGGATGGAGCTTTCAACAATTTCCTATTAGAGTTTCCTTGAGAAGAGAGAAAATATAAACAGCTGTTCTCATCCTCATGATACACAAAGTGGGTCAGTGCAGACTTTATTCCTGTTTTAGGTTTTGGGGCAATATTAGGCAAGAATTTCTGCAGCTCTCACCTGGGCTAGAATTGGGAGAGTCCAGGGACCGGGATTCACAACTCCCACCAAGGCTTTCTGTGTCGCTGCAGAGGGATTTGTTTGCACCTGCGGAAGGTGGATACGATGACAGACCATCCCAAGCACTCTCAGGATACTTCAACACGGGGTTGAAGTCCACACCAAACTCCCAAGAAAATCCATAAATACTTGTCAATGTTTTCTCCCAGCCTGAGCAAAGCCTTAAGCACTGCCCTAAGAATTTGAGAACCTCTCCCACCTCTTTGGCTACTAATCTAAATTAAACTACAGTGACTTGAGAGAAAATTGGGTCATCTTTATTAAATTCAACCTACTGTGTTCACCGTTTGTGGAGAACTGTTTTCTGGATGTATCTTCTGGCATGCTTGTGTCCTTTGCTGCAGAAGAGGGTCCTGTGTAATGCAATGCCATCTTCTTTTTGCCGCTGGGAGGGGACCTGAGAAGGGGTTGCTATCAATTTTCCAGCAGTGAAGAATAACAGACAATATTGCATCACCGAGGTGCCTTATGGGTACCTGAGACAAAGCATCTGTTTCAGGCAGCTTACAGGTGTAAGCTGAGTTTTCAAGGAGGCCATAATAAACACTTGCACCAAACTAGGAAAACAAATTTGTTCAATATAACTTCACCTTTTCTATCTGCAGGAAAAATTTAGATATCAAACAGCACCCATGTGAGAAAAGAGCAATCCAAATCTTTGGCAAATGGTAGAAATAACTGAAGGGATGTGGTACAAAACTGCTGCCTGCATTTCACTGATGTTGGTCCTGTGCTCAGCAGAAGGAACCAGGTGCATCTTTAGATATCTGTTCTTTATTAGCGGAGCTACGCAGAGAGAAAAGATCCTAACATTGGAGGCTGTGGGCTTTTCTGTAATTAGCAATCATAACGCTGCAGCGTTGCTAGTGACTTTATAAATGTGATTTAAACTTTTTTTTTTTTTATTGTGCATGATACATTTCTGACCTTTCAGCTAGGATGTGGGTTTTCCACTTTTTGTTTTACCTCTGCCCTCCGGAAGCGAATGGCTCGAATTCAAACACTTCCATATGAATGTCTTTCTTCTGCAGAGCCTGAATGAATTCCAGGTATTTCTCGCCTGCTTTGTATGGCTTGCAGACCTCGGACAGGTACTCGTATCCCACTGGAATCTGTTCTGACTGAGTCTGCCGCTGCTTGAACATCCTTAAAGTGACCTTACAAGGGAAAGAAAACAAAAAAAACATTGCTAGTCAAAGCCCAGGTGCTTTTTCCTCCCTTGGATCTCACAGTCATTCACCAGTCTTCAGTTTTTCATTACCAAAACTTGGCTACCTGCACTTCTGCTTATTGGTAGTTCTACTTAACAGGTCAGATAAAAATTATTTGCCACTGTTTCTTGTTCTAGGATTTTTTCCCCCTAGACCTTTTCTACGGACATCCGTGTCCTCAAAGCAGTAGCAATTGAAAATGTGATTATATATCTGAGATTTTTTGGTAGCAGGTTGGTAGTGAAGCAATGTCCAGAGCACTCCCCTAATTTCAGCTGTTTGAGAATGGTCAGTTATAGGGTGGCTCAACAGTGAAATGGTGAAGAGCATAGAGGTCTTATCCCAAACAGCAGTTTCCCTGAAATGAGGATTGGAGGAGAAATTGAGGCTACACATACCCACGTCAGCACCTCATCCCCTTGGTAAATGAGCTTCCGAATATGCGAGACGATCCGTGCTCGCACTTTCTCCAGTTCTTGTCGCCGAAAGTTGGCATCGCTGATGCACATCTTGTACAAAGCTTCTGCTTCCTGAACCTGTGCATGACCAGAAATGGAGCAAAGGAGGACAAAGTCACCAGGACAGGTGAGAAGATGCCATAACATGGTGCGTGGGATGACTGGGAATACCAGCAGCCTGGTCTGAACTCGTCACCTTGGCTTGTGCCTCCTCGCAAGAACGGCGTCGCTTCTCCAGCTGCTTGTTGGCGCTGCCGGGGTTGGTGATAGCTGCGCTCTGGTATTCGTCCTCTGCCTTGGCACTCAAGTGCTTTGCTTTCTCCAGCTCCTCGCAGCGCTGGATGTATTGCAGGCGGGACTTGCGCAGGGATGACAAGGACTCATTCTTGAATAGGAAAAGGAACAGGTTTAGGAAGCCTGGCGAGGCAGTGGGAAGAACAAGTCACAGCAGTACTCTGCTTATAAGGGAAGTGCCTGTCTCTGGGTTCAAATGGGTATTATCGTTCAAATGGAGGTCAGTATTCTCCCTCCCTCTCCTCCCAAAGTTCAGGAGCTCTAAGGGAGCCCCTGGGTTTCCTCTACAGCTGCGTAGAGACCTGGCCATCCTGGGTCATGTTCTGCAAGGTGCCCAGGAGCATCTTCCTCCCCAGCAGGAATCCCTGGAGAAAAAGGCTGATGATGAAGTGGTAGCAGAGTTTGTGCAGCTGGGTTTTGGTAGGGGGGTCACAGGCACAGAGCCTGCCTTTGCAGGGGATCCCTCTCGGCTGAAGACAGCCTAGTGCCAGCGCGTGCAAACCCAAGCTGCCTCCTCGCTCTGCCAGCCTCTGCAGTCGGCAGGACATGATGGGATCCAGCAGGCAGCACAGGCAGGATGGCACAGGAATGCTGCCAGCACTCCCCCCCTTGTACTCTTTAAAAGAGTACTTTTATTCAATAGCAGGATGCATATTACATTATTTAGTTACTGCTTGTCCATAAACATTTGTTTTCAGTGTTTTGAGCCGTGACTGGCACGAAGGTCAGGCCCATCTATCGGGCCTCTTACCATTCTCTTTTGTTCCTTTGTCCACTGATCTTTGAATTCTTTCCTCCATTTCTCAATTTCATTCTTCTTAGCTGACAGAGGCTGCCGAGGAATAATAGTTAGGATGGCAACAGTTCCACATGAGGCAGGAAAAAGGATCCGACAGATGAGGGCACGTGACATTAGAAAGCAGGCCTTGCAAGATGCTTCTTTTTCCCTTAAGCTTGGTGTGCATTTCTTTCTCTTATCCCCTCCACCCCCTGGACCAGGATATAATACTTCGTTAGGTCTCTATGATCCTCCTATCTAATCTTTCAGCAAATTTGTCTAATCCATAGAGAAATGCAGTACCTGGTAGAATTCCTTCTGTTGGAGCAATCCTGCAGTCTCAGTAGCTGAATTTCCAACCTTTATGTCATGTTCCAGGACCATCATATAGAGCGCCCGAAGAGGCATGTGGTACTGCAGAAACCAAAAAAGCAGATATAAAATGATGGATAATCACTGCAGCTTTCCTAAATTAAAGAGCTTTTGGTAGTCATGAACTGAGATCTATTACGGAAAAGTGAGAGTGTCTACACTGGTTAAATGAAGGGGAGTTATTTCAGACAACACAGATAGTAGGATGCTGGAAGCAGAAAGGTTTTTATGCTGGGCAGTATTGTGCTGACTCCATGCCTTGCCTTGCTGAATATCTAATTGTCCAAACAATTACTCTGTGTTATAAGCCCTTGGAAAAAAAAAAAGGAACTATTCCTCTACTGAGTCGTTTAGGAACGGCTTTGGAGGCAGGATTTAGGATTGCTGTAGGATTTAAGCTGGACTCTACAAGCGGTTCACATGTGCAGACAGCCTCACATTTGCTCTGCGTAGGACTCCCATCTTCCTCCGAAGGGAACCCCGTGCAGTGAAGTAGGAACATCGCTAGGACCCATACCTGTTGGAAGATGGCGTTTCGTCCTGATTCTGCTATCTTCACCATCCCTTTGGCAAACTCTGTCTCTGTAGAAGGGCAGAGTGGATTAGACACCAGACTCACGGTCACAGAGGTGGGTTTGTCAAAGCCAGAGGTCATTCCAGTCAATTAGGACCATTCAGGGAAGAAGAAATTCTGACCCCATGTCTTTGTCATCAAGCAAAAGCAACCAAAAGGGTTGGCGTTTGGCCAGTTTCTAACCCATATACTTTTGCTTGCAACTGTGTGTTCTCAGCTATGATTTAAAAAAAAAAAAAGCTATCGAAAAGTGTACGGACTCCCAGCTGGTTCTGTGCACAGACTCACCGTAACTCAGACGTTTTTCAATCCAGCTGAGAAGCTCTTTGACATATTTACACCACATTTTGGCATATTCGAGGGCTGCATCAATGCCACCTTCACATTTTATCAGCATTTCGTCTGCCTCCTGAACTGCAACAGAATAAATCCAGGTTCAGAACGGCTCTGGCTGATGGGCTCCCCCAAGAGTGGCAAAATTGGAGTCTCAAGAGTTGGTGCTGTGAAATACTCAGATAACAGCCATAAAAAAGGTCTTTCACTGAACAATGTCATCATGATCTACTTCATGGCGACCCCATGCAGTCCTGCCCATGGAACCATGCAAGTTCCAGGTAATTTAGACATGTATGTTCCTCTGCCCTCTGCTTTTAATGAAATATTTTTATTCAGTTTGTTTTGCAATACAAAAGTGAAGGACCTAATGGGTTACTGGGGAGTTGCAGGAAGTATTCTTATTCCTTAGTGGAACCTAATACGGCTTCAACACACTGTGGTGAGCAAACTGAAACACATTTCAAGCTGAAATCTGTGAGAAAGCAGCTTAGAATTTTTTTTTTTTTCATATGGACTTTATATGAAGAAAAAAAAATTTTATGTTGCATTTTATAATGCCAGTGACAAGTACAGAGCTGGTAAGAACCCTCCCAGCCGGTCACAAAGTGTTTCAGAGTATCCCAAGTTTCACTGTGTTGATCTTTACTGTGCTTAAAACCAGCAGACATTTGGGAATTGATGTCTCAGTATTTAAAAACCAAGACCTCAAGAGAAGCTCCCTAACGAGATGTTAATGGATGAACAGGGGAAGATCCGCGTGCTGGAGGAAGCAGTGGGACTGCTGAGCTCAAACAGGCATCCGCATCCTTGCTGGGCATCAGCCCTATCTCAGCTTGAGACTGATGCCGGCGGAGACACCGGCATTATTCATCCATGTCATTAGAAGGCTGACAGGACTGTTGCCAGGTGACTGACTAAGTGTTCTCATGTCACCTCTTTGATTTTTAATTAGCAATGTTACCTGTTATGTCTGCCTGCACTTGTCTCTCTGAACTGGTTTTGCTCTTGCAGAAACTTTCACTCAGCTGTGGGGGGAAAGAAAAGAAGAGGAAAATGCTGAAAGAAAAATGAGTATTCAAAAATTGGAGGATTTTTCAAAAAGGCCAGCTGGAGTGCCGATTTTGCTTAGCTAAGCAACTCAGTGCAGTTAAAATAGTAGCCTGAGATTTGACAGAGGGAAGGTAGCGTGGTATAAAAGCCTACCACAGGCAGAAACATGGAGGAAACACATGATTAGGGCAGAGAGATCAAAGCTGGGAAAGGGCTGCAAGACTGAATCCTGGCAGCTCTTGTTTTACTACAAATCACAAAATATTTGATTTTTATCTTTAAGTTCAGCTCATGGGATAATATGATTACATGAGAACAGTTGCTGTCAGAGAAAAATTAAGTTCCTAGAC
This sequence comes from Aquila chrysaetos chrysaetos, assembly GCF_900496995.4. Taxonomy (NCBI): domain Eukaryota; kingdom Metazoa; phylum Chordata; class Aves; order Accipitriformes; family Accipitridae; genus Aquila; species Aquila chrysaetos. Next base: position 43,226,912 of record NC_044014.1, on the reverse strand, counting down.
CCTTTGTTTATACAAAAAGTGTGAAATGAGGCTGATAATCTCCAAAAGTCCCATACTGCCGAAAGTAAGCGAAAAAACATTAAGTTCTATTTTGAAGGTCTCCTTAAGGCCAAAATTTTAGAGATTTTTGATGCATGACTCTCAAATGTATTGTGGGTTTGCTGTCTTGTCTGATCTTTTTCTTAGCACACAGAACTTAAACCAGCAATTTCCACATCTTGTTTTTCAGAAAAATATAAATCCAGACAGTAAATGCCTGAGTGTTTCCACTAAATATTATCTGCTCTGTTGCCACCTCCATCATTGTTATAACCAAGTGTTGTACAGTTCTTTTCTGTCTATTAAAGTAAGAGCTGTAACTATTTTTTTTCAGATGATCACCCAAAAAACAACTTTAATAACGTAGATTTTAATAACATAGGATCATGCACTTTGGCAATGGACATCGGTAATTTCTTTAATAAAATGGATTTCATTCTTTGCCTACCGGAACAACCTCTTTTTCTGTGGTCAGGTCTGTGTCATCAGTGCTGTCAGCATCACCAACGAACATATCAACTGTCCTGTATAGTGAAAAAGAATGCAATGAAATAAATTAAGGTTCCAAAGACCCAGAAAACTGGTTCAGCCCTGTTTCTCTACATACGCATTTCCAATTGAGATTTCTATGGCATCCAGGCTCCGGAATATCTCACTGTACCGCTTCCTATTTTCAGGTGTCCTCTCTTGATTGTCCAGACCTGGAGTTGGAGAAGAAATCATTTCACTGAAATGCCTGACCCAAAGCTCCCCGAGGGCAGCAGGATGGTTTCTAGAGGTGCAGGGGAGCGTGGCTGAGCCCCGCTGTCCTGCGCAGATTCACAGGGAAGCGACAAACTGCGATGGCCTGGCAAAGCACAGCAAGGTGAGCTCGAGGGCGAGATGGGATTTGAAAAAAAACCTTAGGAACAGTAAACTCATCGAGGTTCCTTGGGCAGAACCCCCAGAAAATGAGTCTGCAGATGTCCAGGGGAGACATCTAAGCTGGTTTTAGGGCTTGCAATCAGACCCGAGATCAGCTGTGAAAACTGGGCAGAAACCTTTATCGTAGCCACTCTGAGCTGAAGTCACGCCACTGTCCTTAGTTTGGTACTGGTGGAGGGGCTCGCAGGATGCAGCGGCGTGCCCTGCACCTCGATCAAACCCACGCGCACGCCGTACAACCTGTGTCAGCAGAACCATGTGCATAGAAAACAGCAGGCATTGCTGCGGTCCAGCGGCGCGTGGGCTGGGCTGTGTTGCAGAAGTTGCCCGTTCCTTGCGCATCGTGTGTGTGTCGCAATGTTTTATGTGCGGGGACCATTTCTCAATATTGTACGTGCTTATTTATGGTGATAATCTACGTTATGAAATCCTGCAGCTGATTCAGCCCCCAGCAGGTACAAATTATTGGGCATGCAAAGTATAAAACGGGCTGGTCCCCACTTGAGGGGCAATGCGCTCCTGCCATGCACCTCTGTAAGGTCTAAGCGTATTTTGCCCACAGGGCGGAGACGCGCACATGCATTTTACATGGGGTTATTGATGCCGTTAATCTCACTTTCCACTCTGTCATGTGTTTGTCACTGAGGGCTGAAACCAAAATTGACTCGGGCTGAAACTAAAATTGACTCAGGCTGAAAGTTGCTGAAAAAAAAAAAAGGAAAAATGTTTTAAAATATGAAATGGGGCACAATTGGTAAAAAAAAACAATAGAAAACTTCACTGTTCTTTGTCCTTTTGACATTCCAGGAAACAGGATGTGGTTGACCTAAATCTAGAGTTGCTTCACTGATAGTTGACTTTTTGACAGTGAGCAAGTACTTGTAAGTGTTGCTCAAATGATGGTTGGTAGAAAAGTGAGTTTTTGTCTCATTTAGTTATAGCTACTCCTGGGCCTTGTCTCAGTCCTGAAAAATACAGATTTTTCAAGTCAGGTCTTGATTAGGAGCTGGCCTGCCATTAAGCCTACAAACAGCATCGCACCATTGCTGACCCCAGATTTGCAGAGCCACGTTGTCTTTGAGAGAGGCCAATGACTCTGGGAAACTCCCAGCACGTGGGGGAAGACCCAGCTCCTGGGCACTTGCTGGGGGAGCGGTACAATCCTGGTCATCTTCCAGCTAAAATGGTGCAGAAGAGTGAGAGATTGGCTTGCCTGTACTGATAATAAGGGAGACTTTGAGCATGTGTGTATGCATATGAGTTTTTTTTAACTATATAAAGATTCCAAAAAACGTGGAGAAAGTATTTGAACGTACAATTAAGAGAAAGGCCAGGAAGCATTGGGCATTTTTTTCCACAAATCTCCTTGTTTGGTGTCAGATGAAAGTGCTGTCTGACAATCATATAGTTACAGTGTCCAAGCCATGAACATCAACCAGTCTAACCCTATCATCAGCTTAAAAACAGAAATAACTGTGAAGAAGGCTGGGTGGGACACTGAAGCTTCTCACACTCACAGTCAGTGCTGAGCAGCATGGGCCAGATGCTGCATTCCCTTCTGCATCAAGAAATGAGCTGGGAACGCTCCTAGCTTACTTGCCTTTGCTGAGCAGATAATTAATATTTATGCTGGCCTTGTTCTTTAAAAGTTTTCTGAACGAACATTTTACTCCAAAGTGAAACAAGACACTGAAAATGTGTGAAGACACGCTTGTTTTTGTAAAACATAAGTCACTGAGGTCTGAAGGAACTGCAAGGAACCGCTCAGACTGGCCTGCCATGCTTGGAGGACCTGGGGAAGGGATTTAAAAGCACCAATGATGCTAATAGAGGACTGCAAACTGTACCCAGTGCCTATCCTGCTTAATCGTGATAAATCAACATTTCGCACTTGGTGGGTGACCTCAGACAGGCAGTTTACCAAACATCTCATTCTGGTTTTTCTGTAAGAGACACAAGTTGTTCATAATCCAAGACGTAAAAAATCCAAGGCATACTAATTTAATGTGAATCCTAACGACTCTTGTTACTTTGCAGGAGCAGATGGACAGCTTTAATTTCTCTTGTTTACCACTAGCAGAGGATTGTACAACAGGAAGAAGTGACTCAACTTGAGCAGCACTGGTGATGGGTAAAATGAAACATTCTGCTTTTGAAAGCAGCTATTGTGAGGCGCTGTAAGATAAGCAAGAACCTCAGGTTCTCACAAGTCTTTTGCTTCATCTCACTAAGATAATATTATATGTAATACTATAAAAGTAGGAAGGTGGAAAAATTGGTCATAAAAAGTTTCCCTAGTCTTGCTGTAGCTGATGTTATTAGCTGCATTCTCACAAGTTTAAACATGTGTCTCCTTGTATGCAGCCCCTGCGTCATTCAAGGGCAGCACCAATTTGTCCCATCTATTTGAAGCCTTTTGAGTGGCTTTTTGGCATGTGGAGGTCTGGGCCAAATGATTCATGTGCCTCATATGTATCTCATCAAGGAAATGAATTGCCTCAAATGTATTGCTCTTCACTGTCACAGCTGTCATCAGTCAGCCATCTGTTGGACACCTTCAAGATGTCCCTTCCTGATGAACCGTGCACTCCTGATTGCCCACCTGCTAAATATGTAAACATCTGTATACATTTTCCTGTACTAGAAGGAGAATGGAGCCCCTGTGCCTGGCAGGCTTGCAGAGGCTCCCAGAAATATCCATAAACTAATACATCTTTCAAATCCTGCTGAAAGCCCTTTCCTTTGACCAGTGAGGATTAGGTAGCAGAGCATCTGCTGCGGTGCTGGGATATAGGACCACAGGCCTGGAGGAGACTCCGGCTCAGTCCTTTGTCCGTTCACTACAGCTCTGCAGCCTTATTTACAAATGGATGCTTCAATTTAAAGCCAGTTATCTTACTGGACAACCTAATGACAACTGGAAGGCTGATCTAGAAACTCAGTCTTCTGGAGATTAAAAACCATCTATGCTTCTTGAAGGACAGTGTATCCTTTTTCTTCTTATCTTAGACAATTCCAGCAGAAACCTCTTCCAGCATCGGCACTAGACCTGCATCCTAAAGGGGAGCATCCCTGCACGGCCAACTCTTGCACTGGAGCCGGCCAGCTGTTGTGCGAAGTTCTGCCCCATCCTTGGATGGACAAGACTGTCATCTCATCTGCATCATCTACCTTCTGGAAAGCTCACCGCTCTTCTCTCCTTTTGCTGCCGTTACAGGGAGAGCAAGCTCCCACAGTGGTGGGTGTGCAGAGTGTTGAGGATATTTTTAGCAGGACAAGCTCTTGTTCTGCCATTCAGCAGAAGCATCACTTCCCTTTCAGCTGCAGTTACCGTGAAATGAGATAAATTTCTAAAACCCTAATTCAAAGCGTGGCACCGTTGCCAACCTTGGTATCACAAGCCTGTTCCTGGTAGCGCCTTCCTCTTCTCTGCGCTCAGTCTTGCACTTTGCAACACAACATCTGAATTTTTCCACTGGGGCAAATCTCCCGTTTCTGCATAAAATGACACACACTTCTTAGCAGCATCTGTGTAAAATCCCCTGCTTGCTAAGCCACGACATGGTTTGAACCAAATGAGTCTGAAAACTCTCAAATTGTTGTCCGCCACTCCTGCAGGAAATCCTCCCTCTTTAACCAAGACATCCCTCAGTGAGACTCCAGTTATGGCTGGCAGCAAAGGATGCTGCTCCAGTTGCCCAGATCAGCATCTCTGTCTATGCAAGGAATAACAGTTTTGGAACAAAATAATCCAAGTTCCTTGACAATGGTTTTGCAAAACCAAGACCGCTTCCCATCTGTCACTCTGATTTCTCATCTTCTCTTCCTGCTTCAGTGGAACAAAGGTCCTGGCAAAAACTGAATTTACAAATCAGCTAATTTTTGAGGAGGTCGGAACCGCTACCAAACAGTGCGATCACCCACAACTGACAGGAAATACTAGCAAGGTCAGATGTCTAAAATAGTAGTATATATTAACGAGGGGATTAATTAAACATGTCAGGGGGAGGAAGGGGAATTTCCACTTAATACATCAATTCATTGAAAAAGAAGGTGAGCACGCAGCAAATCTTTGAGATGTCTGACAGCAGAAACTGAGCACAGGTGCATTTAGTTTGCAAAATAAAAATGAGGTGATTGCCAGCTTTAGAGGAAAATATTAGTAAAAGAGACTTGCCTTGATAGATGGCAGCCCCCTGCAGTTCTTAGCTAATAAACCTTGCTTTTTAAGTAAGAAAAGTACAACTACATGAAACTTCTGGCTGTTCATTTCTTCGATAAGGAAAGAATAAGGAAACGTTAGCAATGGTAAGAAGAATTTAGACTGACAATGAAGCACAGCAGATGCTTCCAGTACTGGAAAACAGTAAAAGAACCCTCCCAATTAGCAACAGAAGGATGAATCTAGGACGCTTATTGGCTTAAAAAATAAGACTGAACAAAATCATTTATACCAGTCGTCTTTGTATTGCAAAAGAGCTGTCAAATAAGCCTCCTTCTCCTTAACAGATGAGATTTTGTTGATAAAAGGCACTCTGTGGATACGGCACACTTGGATATATCAAGGGCATTTGACTTTTACAGTCATGTCACATTCTGGATGGTATTCTTGGTCGCACATTAAAAACTGTTTCACTGACAAACCTCAAAATACATCTTTAATCAATGTATAGGGTTGTTTCTAGAGGGATCTCAGAAACAGATTCCTGCTCTTTGGTGGGTTTATTAAATGATCAGACTTGTATCATCATCTCTCCTGGTAAAGTGCTTGATGAGACCAAGATGGTAGGCCAAGAAGTAAGGCAGCTATTTATTACAGAGTCTTTAAGTGGCCTCAGAAATGGTTATGCTTCCACTGCAGCATATAGCTGAACATCCACAAATTAAGTGCAGCTATTATATCGCTAGTCTGGAAGTCTCTGCCCTGAAAAGCAGCGGAGGACACAATGGGTAGTTGCCTAACACGAGCTTCACATGCAATGTTGCGGAAAGAGGACCTCTGCAAGCTCTGGTTACGTACAAAAGGGGAACATTGAGCAGAAATAGGCTTTGCTTTTGCCTCTGCATGCAACGCTGGATCATGAGCACGTTACACGTTAGTGTCAGCTCTGACAAAGGGTTGTGCAGATGTTGCTGAAGACACAAAAACATTCTGTAGGGCAAAAGTGGGCAGAGAACTAGTCTCTCAATACAGTTTCTAAACAAGCTCAACTTAGTTTATGAGAGACATTGAGACATCCTTTAACTATCTCTGTGTATGATCATGAGCTATAGAAATTCTGCTAATGGTTTTTCAATTTTCATGACAAAGACATGACAAGATCCAGCTGCTGAAAGATAAGCTGAAATAAAGAGTTTTCTAGCTACAGGGATAACAACGCATTTGAATGTGGCAGGAGGGAAAGGACTAATGTTGCGTGCTGTGTTTCCTTGATTACAGAGCCAGTGAGCTTTCCCCCCCCACACCTCTCTTTGAAGCACCAGGGACTGGCCCCTGTTGAATGTGGGGCTCTGGCAGGAGGGATTTGTGCTCCCAGGTAGTACAGAGACCTCTTAGATGCTCGACTGGTAAGTGTTACTCCAATTTAAACTGATTATGTTCATAAATAGGGTTGTCACCTTTGAGAAAAAGGACTTATAGAAAATTTTTGTCAGAGGGACTTGAGCTGATGATGTGCAAGTACCAGCATTATGTACTTCCAATCTCTTAAGAGAAAACGCTGCACATTCTGCCTCCTGAAAAGCGGGTTTGCATCCTTTCCTCTTACATAAGTCAGTGTCCAGTACAAATGCATCAAACAACTTCATCTCTCAGAGAAAGACTTAGAGAAGTGAACAGTCGGGATCTTCATGGAAACCCCATTTAGAGGAACTTACAGCTGTTTTTAGCAGTCATATTTCCTAGGTGGCTTACAGGCTGATCTGTGTCATATGTCATACCATGCCCCAAAAGCTTACATTACAAAAAATATAAAAGGTTGTTTCAAATGCCATCACATACCACTTGGTTCTGGGTCTCCCATGGCTGAATCTTCAGTGTTTTGGTCTGAAAGCAGCAGAATCCCAAATTACCCAGCTTTGAATCACAGCTGAATTAAGTAAAACACAAGTTCTTGGTCAGATCAGATGTGAAGAAATTATCCAAAGGCCCATGATAGCTGCATGTGAAGACGACCTGCCCAAATTAACTGGCAGAAGCGCCCGTCGGTGAGTGCGGCTGCTGTAGCCAAATCTGCTTCCTGCAGACACGCTTCCGTGTAAGGAAACAGTGTGCAGCGTACATTTGTTTGATCATGAAATTTGCATAACTCAGATGCGTCTTGGTAAATAGCAAAGAAGGGACCGTTTCTGAGTCCTCCTGGCTTCAGTGCTTGCAGCTATCACAGCAGCCCCAGTTTTTCTACCTGGACAGCACTCTCTGCTTCCTAAGAAACACCCATGCTTCCAAATACACTGAACTACTGAGAAACCGCTGGTGGTGAGGGGAAAGGGCTGTTAGGTTAAAAGAGGGGACAGAGGAAGGAAAAGGATGAGCATCTTGGGCAGGGATGGGCCAGCAGTGGTCCTTGCCCGAGCCACCGTTTCTCTGCTCTCTTCGCCGGCGCGTGGGTGTAATGGAGCCTTCTCGGAGATCACAGTCTTTCTTGACTTCTGCTCAGCAAAACCGAAATCTGAACTTTTAATGGTTTGCTTCTTAAATAAAAACAAGCCCTGATTCTGTAAGTGTTTGATGAGTTAGGGAAAAAGCCGTCGCTTGCATCAAGACGTTTTTCAGCCTCGGAGCATTCTCTAGACCATGGACTGGGATGTAAGGCTTTAAATCCGACTGCCCCTCGCGCTGTACGATATGCTTCAGCTCACAAGCAATTGATTTACTGGCTGCAAGCATGTAGCTAGCGTTGCCATCTTTAAAATTGGTGAATTTTGCCTTCAGTTTTGGAATACTGGTGGTGATTTAGTGATGAAACTCTGCTATGGGAAATAGAAAACATTTATTCAAAGATTATAGATCAAAGTGAGCAGAAACTGAAGTGAACTTTTTTCTTTTGCAAATACTAGAGAAACTGACAGCAAAAATGTCACAGTCAACAAACAAACTTGTGCTCAGCAGTGAAGCCATTGATTTTTTCTCTGCTAAATAATGAATATTTAAAAAACCTATGTTTTCTTATGCAACCAAAAAGTATGCTTGTGGCCCTGGACTCGCAAGAAACAGTTTCCCTTTCCTCGGCATCTGCTGGAGACTCAAATAATGCTGCTAAATTTCTAGTGTGAAATCTCCCCCTGCGCTTGCACCACAGACTTTGTGGCAGGCAAATCTACAGGCTCTTCTGTCCCACTAACTACAGCCAGAAATGAGTCAGAGTTAAGATTCAGCTGATCCTCCTATCATTAACACTTGTTTAATTAAAAAAAAAAAAATCCTAGAATCTCGGAGTTACGCCTTCAGTGTTGAATGTTTCAGGCTTAAGTGAAAGTGGCGCGTGTGACAGTTTCTGCTCAGACTCTGGAGGTAATGGTTGACTTTTAGAAGAAAGCAGGAGACCTGGGATGCATAACCATGGCAAAGTGCTGCTGGGATCAGCGGAAGGGCAGAGTGATGAGTTTCTCCTATCAAATCTTCCCTAGCCTGTGCCTCAGTTTTGTGTGTTCAGTCAGTGTAATTACAAGTATGTTTAGTATAATTAGCATGCCCTATTTGCAAAGTGCTTTACTTACAGATAAGTGCTATAAAAAGTGTTTTTCTAGTGTAAAGGAATTTATAGCCAAAAGGATTGCAACATAGTACAGCAACACCCCTCCAATTAATCATGTTAAAAAAAGCTAATGAAAGCCAACACAAAGCAAGGGGGGTGGCTCCTTATTTACCAGAAATGTAACTCAGGATCCCAATTGCCAGTCTCATGAGACTGTTTCCTAGACATTCTGGCTGAATGAGTATGTCCTTTTTTGGTTGGGGTTTTTTGCAGGGGGGGTAAAAGTGGAGGTGGTAAGACCCTAAACTTTCTTTTGCAGATCAGAGGCTCACAAAAGGGAAGTACGGGAATTCTTGAGAAATGGCTCATCTTCCAAGGTAACACAGAGCTGTATACAGCATAATAACGTGGTTCTCTAACCGGAGGGAAGCTGTAGCAGCAGTCTCTCCACTTGCCGGTGCAGTCAGATCGGCACTGGTCATGGGGCAGAAAGCTGCTTCGGCTGCTCTGCTGACACTGAGCTCCTTCAGCACAGCCTGCAAACTCCTCCTGCGTTTCGAACAGGTGAATTTTTTTTAATTACTATTTTAGAACAAGCACAATGGCAAGCTACTGCAGACAATACACAGGAGCAGCCCCCTATGAAGTCTCATTAAACTTCCCTTTACGTCACCACTGCTATTTTATAAGGCAAACATATTTTCACATCGGCAAGTCTTTTGAAGGCACGGGAGGAAAGGACCCGGGGAGTGAAAGCGGCAGTGTGGTTAGTGCACTTTCCTTCCTTCCAGGTCCCTGCCAGGAGCCTCATGCTGGTGCTGGCTCTGCTCATACACAGAATATTGGGATGGGACATTCAGTGCTTCCTCTTGAAGCTCATCTGACCCCCAAACAAAGGCCAGGAACCACCATGATTCTCTTCTGAGGAGGCTGAGACGAGTTTTCAGGTGAGGATTTTCCTCGAGATTTAAGTATATCTGAGCTCCCAAGAAAATAATGTGCAAATATTCAAACCATCCAACCAAGGTGGCATGGCATAGGACACTACCTTAACCTCCAAGGGCTATCACAACTGTTCTGTGGGTCAATCTAATTCTCCCCCCCACTGCCACACACTGACAAGCAAACACATGAAAACATTTTGCACAGGATTATACAGGAATTCAGTGCTGGGAGAAGTCCTGACACACGCCTCCTCGCTCCAACAGACATAACCAAGCCAAGAACAGCTCCCCGGAGCCTCGCATTTCCGTCCTTTGGTTTCACCATCCGAACGCAATGTGTCTTTATTAGGGGAAAACAGACAGATAGGTGCAGTTTGCCAGCATGATTGCCAACCTAAATAAAAGGCTCTCATGTCTAAGCCTTTATCTTGCATTTGTGCATTTTAAAAGCACCATCTTCCCTAATGATGGGATCTGGATACGAATAAGCCTTGATGATCACTGACTTCTGCTCAGCTTCAGTACTGATGTGCTTTCTGTGCACGCAGACACCCGTGTGTGTCTGTGCTGAGCCTGGTTGAAAGCTTTCCATCACCACTGAGCAGAGGGCAATAACTACAGCGCTCGTTAGGTTCTCTAAGGTTATGCATTTACCATCGATATTGGCGATAAGGGTTGCTACGGCAGGTTGGATGGCATCCCCAGTCAAAGCAGGATATGCGTTCAGGAAGGTGGAGATGGCTTGCAGTAACTCTGCCAGCTTGGCTTCAACAGAAGCTGAAATAACTTCTCCTAAAATTAAGAAGGGGAAAAATTACGGGTTTTTTGCATGCATAAACTCTCATCTTCACCTCTCCCAGGATGAACCCACTTCAGCACAGTGGTACAGGTACCTTGCTGTTCCTAAATACTCGAGTTCTCCACAAAACAGAAAATAACAAATGCTGAACACCCAAGCAAGCAGAAAACCCACATGCAGTGAAGGGATGGATGTAGAAATTGCCCCGTCCTTAGTCACCAGGGCCAGGACCCTCGATGAGGCTCCACGCTGCCTTTTGTCCAGGTTCTACTCCATGAGCCCAAGCAATGGACGTCCCTGCTTACTGCTGCAGGAGTGTTGCATATCTTTGTGTCTTTACAACCTGAAGGCCAACCTCTGAGACAAAAACGCAGTCCCAAGCTGGGCACTTGTAAAGATACTCGGCAAAGGAGAGGGAGCCAGCTCAGGCAGGTCTAATTTCCATGTGCAGCCGGCATTGTTTGGGGGCTGTTAAAAGCAAACCTTTTGCAAAACTAAGAGCACCACCATAGTTAGGAATTTGCTCGAGAAGCATGGCCAAACCAACTTGTTTGGCATGCCTGGGGTAAGGCAGTCACCGTGACCTAGAGCTACAGCTTGCGGCCGTGGGTGGAGAGACCAAGATCACAGGGAACTCCGGATGCCTTAGTGGAGAAGGTGGCATTCCTCCAGGAGGTTTCTTGTCCCAGCAAGCAGTTGAAGGGATTTTGTTAATGCTGCCATGCTGTACAAGGTTTCTAGAGCAGCACCGAGCCTGTGATGATTGTTTTCTTAAATCTCAGTTTAGGTCTATTTACTTGGGCTCCAGCCTGGAGAGTGTCCTGCAAGTAGAGAGGCTGTCCTGGGAAAAAGGAGGAGAGGGGGAAGGTGCCAGTATGCCGGACCAGAAGGCATGGCACTTCTGCTGGAGCACATTTCTGGGCTGTGACACACGCTTGGGCTCCCACCACCACCCAGAGCATCACCAGCTTGAGCCTTTCTTCGACTCATGACATTTGGACTCCTTCCCGATGATGAATCCCGGTTTTCCCAAAGGGGACATCGCAGGCACCCTTTGTGCCAGCCAGTTTAACTCACTTGTGAGTAATTGCAGGTGCTGTCAATAGCACTTGAAGTGTTTTTGCATCACATTTGAGGAAACCTGTGCACTTAGATGGTTAAGTGCTCTGAAACTTTATCTGTTGATGCAATTCATTATAGGGAAAGACGTTTGCATAATTAAATATCCGCGCAGAGAGAAGCCACCATAAATTGTCTGAGAGCCATCTAAATTCATTGCTTTAAATAAATAATGCAACAGGAATGAGACAGCATCGCTTTTGCTGAACATAATCTGCTTGTTTTGTAAGCAAACAAGTGGACTGAAAAATATTTACCTTTTCCAAAGAGCTCACGGAAGTTCTGAAATTTCCTGTCGATGTTCCTCAGGTGTTTGGTGATGCGGAGCACCTCACCAGCTGTGAAGTCCACACAGCCGGCACAATCACCAGGGACAGGGCTCTGGATTGAAGCCCAGGCAGCAGCCAGGCATCCAGCATCGGGCTCGTGGCCGGGTGGAAAGCGTCTGCCTGGGGATCCGGCTGCGATCTGAGCACGACCGGCACTGTCCCGGGCTCCCGGCCGGTTCATGGCGAGGTGGAGCACCCGCTGCAGAGCTTTCCCAAGTCCAGTGGGTGAGCCTTTTTCTCAGGCTATGTTTTTGGGTGCACACATCCAAGGTCCCGTGGGCTATGAGCACGGCTCCCCCTCATCAAAAGGAGAAGCAGCATTCTGCAAAAGCAACTGGAGACGCAAGACAAAACACTCAAAAAAAAAAAAAAAAAAAAAGGAGGGTATGGGATGAATTCTCATGCTCTCAGCATTTATTCATTTTCTAATTCAGCAGAGTTGCAACCAGTGTTTTCTGAGAAATGACCAAAGCGAGTTTTAATTATCAAGTTTCTTCACACCCTTTCCAGCAAATGGAAACCCAAGTTTAGGAAACTTTTCCTTAGCAAGGCTTGGATATCAAAACCAAGCCCCGAATATCCATATGCAATAGTGCTGCGTTTCCGTATCGGCCTCTCTTATTTACCATAACATTATCTGCAAGTAAAAATGTTGGTTTAGGCGAGCTGTAGAGAATGTCTTCCATCTCTTTCATTGTCCTTCCTCAGCTAAAACACAGACGAGGGAAAAGCCATCACCTCTCGTGAGAAATCTCTCGGTTTATCCAAAGTACCGTGGCATCTTAGTATTTGCTGGTGAAACCAGAAAATCGAGCCGTTGCCGGTGTCCTGGTGCAGTTGGGCTCCCGAATCTCCGCTGGGCTGCCCTGTGCCTCTGCTGCGGGAAGCGACGCTACTTGCAGTCTGCGTGGGATGAGTCTGCAACCTCAGACAGGTGTCAGGCTGTGTGGATTTTCCACATTCCTCTTGGGAGTTGTGAAATTACTCACTTCCCAGGCTATCTAGGGGATCAGACCCATCCTCCTAACAGGCTTTCATTAACTCTGTGCTGCCTGAAACTCGTGAAGCATCTTTGTGATTCTATGTGCACCAGTATATTTTATTTTTACAAAACAGCCAGGCCCTTTGTAAGGAGATGGTGTGACGTAAGGAAAAGGTAAAGCAAGAATTATGCAACTGTAAGGTAGCATGTTTGAAAAAGTAAATATATCTGAAATTGATTACTTGCACTGGCTCAGATACTGCCCTAAACATTCAAATGCCCTTTGTTCTGTGTCCTATAAATATAAATAATTAGCCCCATGCATGAAAGCAGAGCTAAATGTCTTAACAGTGCCGTGCAATGCATCCATCAGGAGGATTTTCATCTCTGATGGAACCCGAGGTGGAGAAATAATGCTTGCAGCGGTTGGTTTGTAGGACTTTTCTGCTCCTCGCAGCCAGCATGCAGTGCAATACCGTGTTCACTCCCGAGGCAGAGCATCTGCCGGCACTGCCTCCCCTTGTTCTCCCACCTGCAAAGTGACTCCTGCCTGCGATGCGGCTCATCGACTTTGATTTCTTGGCTTCCCATGTACTGTGAAGCTTTATCGTAAGAAAAGAGCGGCTCCATCTCACGCTTTTGTCTAAAGCACACTCGTAAGCGTTATGGCTTCTTTTACTGGGGAAAAAAGTAATCCAGAAAATCAAGAAAAGAAACTAAAGTGCTTGTTTCTCTTTACAGTGATGACGATGTTGGCACAGCAGCACTTTCCCGTGCTGGCAGATTCACTTTTCTCTATTGTTTGGTGTCCCTTCCTTGGCCTGTTGTTGTGCACAACCACCAAGAAAAGGGCAACTTTTGGTTTTGAACAGAGGAAAAGATGATGGTTAAAAAAAGAAAAATGGGTAGGGCTGGTAAAAGTCCACATTTAATATTATTGAACTTTACATAAATTCAGGTGGAGAGTGTCCTTTTATTGACATCAAAGTTCCATGGGGACGAGGAGAAGCACCTGACTGCCAGTTAATAACAAGTGAAAATGACACCCTTTGCTTCCCTCCCATTGCTCCAGGTTCCTAATCTGTGATTTATAACTTCTTTTTTAAACACAGGCATACTAACTGCTGGACATTGCCCGAGGTAAATGGAATATTGTTTCATTAGCGACCATCAGCCAGTACTGCTTCACTCTGCCAGCAGGTATGTCACCTGAAAGCACTTTTGGGTTTTATTTGTGCCTTTTCACACAGTGTCCATGCACCACAGAGCATCCTGAAGGAAGTGCCCTTCTTGTTCTGCCTAACGCAGAGTCCCTCCCAACTGTTTATTTTACAGGACTTCTCCTCCTTCCCTGATCTACCTGATAAACTTGCTGGGTGAAGAGAGAGAGGATTAAGTGAGAAAACAAGTTGAACAAGCTGGCCTTGCATGGCCTCTCTGTCTGTCTTCAACATGCACTTTCCTTCCCAGATCCTTCACGGATCCAGCAAAGCTTTTGTAAATCCTCCGCTCACCTCCCCAATGATACAGTGGAGAACAGGGGACCAGAAATGAGCAAATTAATGGTCCTTTTCCCCCTTCTCCTGCTTTTCAGACCCCTTGATTATGGAAAGTGGGGGATGCGCGCAGCAGGATTTCCTGCAGGCTCAGTAAATGAGATTTTTTGGCTACAGAGTGTGTTCCCTCTCAGCCGTTCAGAGCGTCGGCTTCACACAAATCTGTTGAATTTGACAGGACGGAGCAGAGTGATGTTTAACTAAGGATATGTGCTGCCCTGGCAGGTTTAGGACAGGCAGATCTTCCACCCGGGATGGGACTCAGCTTCCCGGTGGATTGCTGCCGTCTGCAGCGCTTGGCACTCTGCAGCAGCAGATGGCAACCGCGATTAGCAGATAAAAAGAGGTGGCTCACGCTCGGCGAGGCAGGTCACCGGGGCAGCTGCTGCACGTTGTAATTCCGGTCATGGAGCAACCTGCTTCTCTGCGGGATTTGTCCGTAATGTAAATTTTCAGCAGTGTAACGTGAGCAGCGATGTGGGAGGTTTCTCAGGACTTGCTCACTTAGCACGTGGGTGCCTGTCTCCTAAAAAAAACCCCTTCATGGGTTTATTGTAGGGATTCTGTTCCCGTTGTTGTTTGCCACAGCTTCTCTGTACCTCCATAGCAGCGCCTGGGCATGCCGCTGGATTTTTTTAATGCGATTCCCATTAAAACTGTTTAGCGAGTCATTCACTGAATGCCGGTCTCTAGCAGTTAATTTTCTTCTCACTTTTTTGCTAAATAAATGACAAAGATGTCACTGTGAGATTTTTACTACGTTAGGTCCTAGGGTGATAAAAAGGAAATGTAATTTAGTCAGGGTTGGAATATCCTTATTATGCTAACCAATTTTCCAGATATGAAAACCTTTGCCTTAAAACAATTCACCTTTTAGAAAACGAACGTGATTTTAGTGGATTTCTACAACACAGACAGATGTTGCTGTTCTGGAGACGTCGGGTAGGGACAGCGACCTGAGGGACGTCCCCAGCTGGCGCAGCCGCAACCTCCCGAGTCCCTAAGGAGACTCTTCACCTTCCTCTTTCCTTTCCCTGTTCTTCGCCTCCGTCTTCTTGTCCAGCTTGTACTTGAGGCGGCGGATGGGGTCGGTGATGCTTCTCCTGGTGCAGTCGTCAAAATCCTCTGCCAAGAGAAAATTTCGATCTACCAGCTCGGCAGCCTCCTGCCAGTTTCGGAAGCAAGCGGGGCCCATGCGTTGGATCTCTTCCACGGCATTTCCGACAATTACCTCCCCGTTTGGCTTCAGCACCACCACCGCGGGCACCTCGGACACGGCAAACCGCAGCTCCAGCTCCCTGCAAGGCAAAGGGGAAGAAACCTCAAATGGGGAAGGGTGTAGCGGTCCTCGCCGCTCATTGTCCTAGCCGCTCCTCATCCTCACCATCCGGTAGGATTCCTGCGGTTTTCCTGGTGCGGACAGAGCTATGTGGAGCCTATTTGCTGAATGTAACCCGCTCGTTTGTCCGTCGCTGGTAATTAGAGCCTGATGCAGATCCCTGTGGGGCCAGTAAAAGGGGATTTGGGCGTCAGCCCTCTGGGGTACGGGAGACGCAGGACGGCTGCTGGGACCTGTTTTACAGGAGCAGCAGTTAAACAGCAGCAGGACCCTTAAAATTTTAACGTCCTCCAGTTTGCCCTCAAAAGGAGCTGGGAATAATTCTCGGTATTAATTGCAGCTCGTTCTGTCGCTAATGAGGTTACAGTAAATGCGTGAGTGCTTCCAATCCGCCTGGCTGCGTCCATCTTTCACGCTACGTGTTCTGCCCAGAGGGCCGGCTGATGTGTCTTTAAGAGTTATAAATAGTGTGTTATAAAATTGGAATACAAATATATCAGCAAAAAGCGAGATGGAAGGAAGAGGAAATATTTTTGCCTTATAAATAGGTGCAGCCAAAGAGCTTTACCGTTTTTTTCCATGAACGCACCGCCCCGACCGCTCCAGCGGGGACTGAATATGAGAGAAAACATCTGGAAAAGAGTTTAGATATCTGAAAATACAGGCGGGGGCCGTTTGCAGCGCGCGGGGTCTGCCTCCCCACTTCACCGGGGGCCGTACCTTTTGAAGGCGTCCCCGAAAGGTATGGCCAGCCAGCGTTTCGGCATGGACCTCAGGAAAGCGCTCTGCTGCTCCTCCGTCTCGTCCCGGGACACGTACACCAGGACCAGCTGCGAAGCTCGTTCCACGTAAAACTCGTCGGTCAACCGTAGGAAGAAATCCTTGAGGAGCGGGGAGAACTGCCGGCACCGCGGGCACTGACCGGATCCGAAGTAGAGCAGCAGCACCTTGTTCTCCAGCGTCCGGCCCAGCTCCCGTTCCGTCTCCACCTCGTCCCGTTCCCGGTTGGCCATCAGGACCTTCCCGGTGAAGAGGGCGGCCATGGACGGACCAAACCCACCGTTCCCGGTGAGTGCTCGGTGGTGGGAAGGGGTTGCGGAGCCCCCCGGATTCCCGGCAGCTCCCCGGCCGCCCCCGCTGCCAATCCCGGCTATTAACGATCCCGGATTCACCGGAGCGTCCGGTAATCGGCTTAAACGGGGAGGTCGGGGCTTGGGGGGCAGTGCCGGTCCCGGGCTCAAGGGGTCAGTACCGGTCCCGGGGAACCCGGGTGCTGCTGGTCCCGGGTGTGCGGGGACTGTGGGGTCCCGGGCCGGGGGTCCCGGGTGTGCCCGGACCTGGGCGGTGGGAGAACCGGGCGTGTGGGTCCCGGGTGTGCCCAGACCTGGGCGGTGGGAGAACCGGGCGTGCGTGTCCCGGCTGGTGCCGGTCCCGGGCCGTGGGGTCCCGGGTGTGCCCGGACCTGGGCGGTGGGAGAACCGGGCGTGCGTGTCCCGGCTGGTGCCGGTCCCGGGCCGTGGGGTCCCGGGTGTGCCCGGACCTGGGCGGTGGGAGAACCGGGCGTGCGTGTCCCGGCTGGTGCCGGTCCCGGGCCGTGGAAGTCGGGCGTGCGGGTCCCGGTGCGGACACGAACGCCGGTTTCCCAAACCGCCCGTTAACCCCCGGGCGGGCAGAGACCCTCCGCGGTCCCGCCCCCCCCCGGTTCTCTCAGACCCGGGACCGGAGCGGCACCGGCACCGAGGGGGCGGGGCGCAGCTCAGCCGTGACGTGTTGACGCCTCGCGGGGGGGCGTTCCCCACGCCTCTCCTCCTCGCCCAATCCGAAACAGGCAACGGTTCCCTCGACCAACAACATCTCGCGTTTCCCCTCCGTCCCGCCCCTCGGAGGGCGGTGGCGTTCGCGTCCGGGGCGGGGCTAAACCTGAGGCGGCGGCGGCCGAGGCGGGAGCGGGCGCGGGAGCTGCCGGCGCCGCCGCTCAGGTAACGGGGCCGGGGATGGGGATGTCCGACCCGGCCCGGTCCGGTCCCCCGGAGCGCTGATCCCTGCCCCTTCCCTCCGCAGCAATGCACCCGGCGGGGGTCTGCGCCGCCTCCCTGGGCTCCCTGGGGCTCCTGCGGTTCCTGGGCGCTCCCTGGTCCTGGAGCTTGGCCGCCACGTTGGGCGTCTGCCTGGGCAGCGGGGGATGGCGGCTGCTGCGGCTGGTCTTCAGGACGGCTCCGCGGGATCTCTTGTAAGTGTTGTCCCCCGGGACCCCTCCGGAGGCAGCCCCTCACGGCCACGCGTGGGAAGGGACTGAGGGTCGGTGGGTGCGCCGCTTTTAAGCCTTAAGCGACTCGGGTTTTAACTTGCCCCCGAGCCTAAAGGGAGGGTAGAGCTGTCGGAAAACGCGTAAGGCGAACGAGGGGATCGCGGCGTAGAGAGCGGTAAGTCTCCGGCAGCTTCTCCATCTCCTGGGAGTCCGTCACCGCCGTCGCATTTAGTTCCGCGGTTTTTAGGCCTCCGTGAGGATGTGCCTTTATTCCAAAGGATTTAGGGCTCCTGCGATTGCCAGCTTCGCTCTGGCTGTCACTGTACTTTGAAGAGCTGTTTCCTCCCGATTGCCCGGCAAGCTGGGAATAATGGCAGAAAATAAACTGGGCAGAATAAAGCCCTTTAAGTGCCTGGAAAGTGCAGCTCAGCAGTGAAAAGGCTCCTCTGTTCTGTATTTGGCACAGCGCGGTGTAAGGTCACTGTGAAAGCCCAGCTCGGCCTGACCATTGCCAACAACTTGTTACTGAAACGCACCCTTCCCCCTTCTGCGAGGCTTTGCTGAGCGAGGCTCTTGCTCTTGACGTCCAGTCGTGAGAGTTGCGGGGGTTTTTAAGTGCTAATATTAAATGACCTTTCAAGTTTCTGGGGATTCTTCCAAACCCTTGTTGCACAACAGTTTCCTATTTTAATGGTGGAAAAGTACTGCCTCCATCTTCCTACCTCCAGGAAGGAAACCGGATCCGTTACGTTTACCCAGACCTGCTGTCCTCGTTTTGGTGGCGGTGTTATGGTAGCGTACTTTAATAAATTTCTTTTCGTATCTAAGTTATAACTGATAGCCAAAGCAAGAGAGCCAGCGCGCCCCTAAAGATAGTTTCCTGCAGGACAACGTAAGCGAGACAGTTGAAGTTCAGACAACAACTTTTGCCGCCTTCCAGCTTGAACTGTGTCAAGGTTTGACTTGCAGCTGCTGCCTTGGAGACTTAAAATAATTATGTAAATTATGGAAGACAAAAAACAAAAAGCCCTGTTAGAGCAGTCTGGTTTGTTCTTTTATTGAGCAGTTGCTCTTCGTGGTATCCAATACTCACAGAGGCAGTAATGCTGTTCTTGATAAGGCACAATGTCTTTAAAGGAGCTTGCCATCCAAGAATAATTACTATTTATTAATTATTATTAAAATCCGTGGCTTCTGCCTGGTAGTATCTCAATAGCCTCACTTCCTATCGTCCCAGGACTGCGGCAGACACTGACTCACAGGAAAATGCGCCGGCGAGCAACGCGCCGGCAGTCCTCTCGTCTCGTGGGTGAAAGGGGAAGCCTTTGGCTTTGTTCTCTTGGAGCTGAGGCCGTGCGTTGTTATCAAAGGGTCAGGCTGTCTTTGTAGTTTAAATACTCTCAGATCCTGAGGGGTATAATTTTATGAAATAGCACAAAGATGCTGCAAAATGTCCTGGCAAGAAAGGCGCTTCCCACGTGAAGTACGTTTGCTTCCTTTCGAGGTAAAAGCAATGGTTGGCAAGTCCTTTTTTTTTTAGGATGGCAGAAGACATCATTAAAGGATGTAATTTACCCACTTTAATATTTTCTGTGGTCTTGTTTGAACTGGTATCGACGTGAAGATGGATTCCCTGTGTTTCATAGCGTGGAAAGTACCAGAACAGTTGCTGTTTATTTACCATACTCTTAAAATAGCCGTCATTTGCTGTAGAACAGCAGTGATTAAAAGTTCTGGTTTCAGGGTGACGCTTCAGCTGCCCAAGGGCAGGGGGATGCTGGTGGGACGCTTGTGCGGAGCGCATGCGTCCTGCCCACATCCCTTCTAATTTGGAAACTGTGCTGAAAATTAAGCTGTTAACGCTCTTTCTTTGCTGCAGCGGCCTCTCGGTGCTGTTACGAGTCAAGTACAAGTTGCGAAGGCATCAAAAAGCCAAAAGCACCATCCCCAAGATGTTCCAGGATGTTGTCCGCAGGCACCCCGACAAAGTGGCCCTGATTTATGAAGCCACCGGTGAGCAGTGGACCTTCAGGAGGCTGGATGAGTACTCCAATGCCGTGGCTAACTACTTCTACCAGCAAGGTTTCCGTCTGGGGGACGTCATCGCCATCTTTATGGAGAGCCGCCCCGAGTTTGTTGGCCTCTGGCTAGGGATGGCGAAAATCGGCATCGAGGCGGCTCTGATCAACTTCAATTTGCGCTTGGATTCTCTGGTTTACTGCGTGACGACTTCGGGCGCGAAAGCCGTGATCTTTGGAGGGGAGCTGTCTTCAGGTGAGTCACTCGGGTGTTCGTACGCCTTATGGGCAACTCGTGAACTGTTCGCTTGGTCCTGAGTAAGGCAGAGATCGAGTAAATTAAAAACAAAAAGGCAGCTGGCTGTATGAAAAGCTAGGGAAGATGGTAAATCTCCTGATTACAAAAGGCAGAAGCGTTCAGTTAGTATCCGAGGCTAAAAGAGGAGCAGTGTTTTGAGCAGAGCGGTCAGTAGCTCGGTTTCATCTGCCGGCATCTTCCTGATTTCCTGGTGCCCGAGCTGAGCTCCGTGATTTGCTCTTGTTTCGTTGGATCTGGAAGAGCTGCATCGGGAGTCTCGTGCTTCATCGAGAAGTGGCGATACGTGCCACAAGGCGTGTTTCTCTGCCGCAAGGCCTGTTTTTCTCTTTTGTTGTGTTAATACTCTTTGCCTAATGCCGTGCTTTCTGCCACAGGATGGGTTTGTCAACGGATGCTGGTTTTAAATACATCCCTGCTTCTTTAATGAACTCTGTTCCGATGGTTGTTGTTAGATCTGGTGGTTTATTATTCTGAATCATCTCCTTGAAACCATTCTAGATTATTTGAAGATCGCGATGTGGTCATGGGGAGAGGCAATTTTGCGTAGTTTTTTTATTAGTGTCTTTACTGGGCCCGGGTCAGTCTGACCACACTGATGGGGATGTTATCTGGACGGGTGTGACGTAAGTATTTTAAAGGAGTCCCTGGTTCTTCAGGTCCTTCCGTGGTTTTGGGGCACAATAGGATGTTATACAGGTTATTTTTTCCACTGCCTAGAGCGTTACGTTTGTTGCAAAAGAGACTTGCTTTGTCTTGCAGCAATATCTGAAGTGAATGGGATGTTGGGGAAGAACATGGCAAAATTCTGCTCTGGCGACTACAACTCGGATGTCGTTCCTGTGGAGACCAAACATCTTGATCCTCTTCTGAGTACTGCATCGAAATCGCCCCCGACTCAGATTCCAGTCAAAGGTTTAGATGGTAATTTTATCACCGATTTTTATTTCTCAATGTGATGTGCGTGAGATCTGGACTAGGTGACAGCAAAACAAGAAAACTAAGCAAGATGGATTAAATCAACCCAGTTTGGGGTCACAAATAGAAGAAAGGAGAAAAAAAAGAGGAAAAAAAAGTAAGATCCTGGTTGCGGGGTACTCGGGGTTAAGTTTCTCATTGTCTGAGACTCCCAAGCTTTACGTAACTAATGTATTTAGTACCTGAAGGAGGGAGATTGGTGCCCTCCCAAAGACAACCCTTCCGTTACGGGAGAGTAGCCGCTGGAACGCATGTAGGGTGAAGCAGCCGGCATGCGAGGGCTTACCCCGTGCTTCACTAGCTCTACGAATCTATCTGGTTTGTCTGTAGCGTTTAACAGCCTGTATTCCCTTCCCCCACAGCTGACTCGTGTGTAATTAAAATCTTTCCTTGCCTGTGGCGAGGATGAGTGGTAGGTTTGGCATTCAGGAGAGGGAAAGGAAGATGCTGACTGGCCTCCAGTCTGTATTTCGTACTTTAAGACAATTAAGAGCCTCTGAGATCCCTGAGGCGTGGGGCTCCATTGTAGTACTTTGTTTACAATAGAAGGAACGATGCTGCGAAGAGGCTTTTCCTTTAGATTATATTTTTTAATCATAGAGTTAGATACCTGCCCTACCTGTGGGAACACAGGTTGAGACCTTTCTTCTCGATTGATTTGGAATTCACGTCTGACCTGCAGAGCTAACCTAGTCCCAGGAAAATTTGCGTAAAGGTATAGAGGTCATGTCCTCTGAGCTCTGCAAACTCTTTGTACATGTTCCTGTTACGGACAACGTGCAGGTTCTCTGTCAGGCTGCAACTCCGCCTTTGTGTCGGCCTTTGCAGCTCACCGTCCCCTGTTCTTCAGCCACTGCAAACAAAGTCTAAAACACAAAACAAACCCTGTGGGGATTTTCTCGGGCAGTTGAGAACAGTCTGACGCCTGTTTCCATTCTTCTAGATCGACTCTTCTATATCTACACTTCAGGAACAACAGGAATGCCCAAAGCTGCCATTGTGGTGCACAGCAGGTTAGGACCTGAGGAGGTTCTTCCCTCTCGAGGCGTGTTTCTCATCACGAAACCCCAAGCTTTACCCGTCTCGCTCGCTTAGCGTGCGCTGTGTTCTTGCAGGTATTACCGGATCGCTGCCTTTGGTTATTACGCCTACAAAATGCACCTGGAGGATGTCCTCTACAACTGCCTCCCCCTCTATCACTCCGCAGGTAAGCGTCCTCCTTCTCGGAGGCAGAGGGTAAGGCGTTGGCCTCCCCTGTGCCTGCTCCTTCGTGTGTCCTTGTGAGTGAATGGAGCCAGGATGGCCGGAGCTAGCCCCGTGATCCTTGTTTTCCAGGTAACATCATGGGAGTCGGGCAGTGTCTGATCCATGGCCTCACCGTGGTGATCAGGAAGAAGTTCTCGGCCAGTCGCTTCTGGGACGACTGTACAAAATACAGATGCACGGTGAGGGCTCTGCAGTCGTCGTCTTTGGTGCTCGACTCGAGAGCACCAGGTTCCCCCCTTAATTACTGATCTCCAGGTAATTCCCCGTCCCTTGTTGGATATCAAGGTGCCTGTGCCATGACGTCTTCAAATTGCCAGTGCTGCTTTAGTCATGCAGGACTCTAGAAAAGGTCTTTCACCTGTCTTAGGATCATAGAATCGTTTAGGTTGGAAAAGACCCTTAAGATGATCGAGTGCCATCGTTACCCTGGCACTGCCAACTCCACCACTAACCGTGTCCCCAAGCGCCACGTCTACGCGTCTTTTAAATCCCTCCGGGGATGGTGACTCAACCCCTTCCCTGGGCAGCCTGTTCCAGTGCTCGACAACCCTTTGGGTGAAGGAATTGTTCCCAATATCCCATCTAAACCTCCCCAGGCGCAACTTGAGGCCGTTTCCTCTCGTCCCGTCGCCTGGGAGAGCCCGACCCCCACCTCACCACAACCTCCTTTCAGGTAGCTGTAGAGAGCGAGGAGGTCTCCCCTCGGCCTCCTTTTCTCCAGGCTAAAGCACCCCGGTTCCCTCAGCCCCTTCTCTTGTCCTCCAGACCCTTCACCAGCTTCGTTGCCCTTCTCTGGACATGCTCCAGCACCTCAATGTCTTCCTTGTAGGGAGGGCCCCAAAACTGAACACAGTATTCGAGGTGCGACCTCACCAGTGCCGAGTACAGAGGGCCGATCGCTTCCCCAGTCCTCCTGGCCACACGATTTCTGACACAAGCCAGGATGCCGTTGGCCTTCTTGGCCACCCGGGCACGCTGCCGGCTCACATTCAGCCGGCTGTCGACCAACACCCCCAGGTCCTTTTCCGCTGGGCAGCTTTCCAAGTGCAAGACCCGGCATTCAGCCTTGCTGAACCTCATACCGCTGGCCTCGGCCCATCGATCCAGCCTCTCCAGATCCCTCTGTAGAGGGATCCCTCCAGCAGTTCAACGCTCCCGCCATACTTTGTGTCATCTGCAAACTTCCCGAGGGTGCGCTCGACCCCCTCATCCAGACCATTGATAAAAGATATTAAACAGAACCGGCCCCAGTACTGAGCCCTGGGGAACACCACTGGTGACTGGCTGCTAACTGGATTTAACTCCGTTCTCCACTGCTCTTTGGGCCTGACCAGCCAGCCAGTTATTTACCCAGCGAAGAGTACACCCATCCAAGCCATGAGCAGCCGGTTTCTCCAGGAGAATGCTGTGGGAAACAGCGTCAAAGGCTTTGCTAAAGTGTAAGCAGACAACATCCAACATCTCCTCCTTCCTCTTTGCAAAGTTGTCAAGACGAGCTTTTAAAACACAAGTTTGCATCCGTTACTGTTGCAGGAAAGCTCTGCCAGGATTTATCTGCGTTAGGAATCACTGCAGAGGAATTCTCTTGGCAGTTCATAGCCAATAAACATCTATTTGTGTATATGTCAACACCACCTTCTAATTTAAGCAGCTCTTTCTCCTCCCTGGTGTTTATCTTGCCCGTCCCCCACCAGCAGTATTTATAGCCGGTAATTGGATCTCCACTCCGACTGCATTTTGCTGGGTCAAGCTGTTGGTTTATGATTGACCACCCATTCCCCTAATCTTCCTAGAGGTCTTTCAGTCCATCTATTAAAGCAGGAGGGCTTTTTCTTTATATGAGTGTCTTTATTCACGCAGAGGGATCCCTCCCGTGCTCTTTTCTGGTGCTAACATGCAGGTTCCAGAGGGCAGTAACCGTTTTACCTTTGCCTATTTTTTCGTGGCAAGAAACCCCGACTTGAACTTGCGACTGCTCACGATTTATTAAAATTCCTGACGTGTCTCGTTCCACGAGGTACGCTGACACCAGTGGCCTTGTGGTCGGCTTTTTCCAGGGCGTTGTAAGGGTCGCCTGAAGCCTGAGCTATTTTTTTGTGTTTACTGCTTCAGATTATTCAGTATATCGGGGAAATCTGCAGGTATCTTCTGAATCAGCCGGTCCGAGAGTCAGAAACCCAACACTGCGTGCGGCTGGCGGTGGGCAATGGTTTGAGACCCACCATATGGGAGGACTTCACAAAGCGCTTCCGAATTAAGCAGATCGGAGAGTTTTACGGAGCCACGGAGTGCAACTGCAGCATTGCCAACTTGGACGGAAAGGTGAGGAGGAAGAGGGTGCCGCGACGGCTGGGAGGGGTGCGCAGAAAGGAGAAAAGCCTCCCCTGGCTTCTCTGACTCCTCCTAGTCCTCTTGCGAGGGGTGGCAGGGAGAGCTAAATTGGTCATTAGGACTGGCATGCACAAAAAGCTGGGTAAAATCTTACCTTTTGGGTGAATTTGCCTGTTAAATGGAAAGGGAGGAAAGATCCGAGAATTCCCAGAAAGCGGTAATGCGAAACCCAAGCTGTTCCCTTCAGCATTTTGGTTTGGTTTTTTTTTTTCCTGTCTTTTGGAAGGTTGGTGCCTGTGGTTTCAACAGTCGGATTTTGCCCAACGTTTATCCCATCCGTTTGGTGAAGGTAAACGAGGACACGATGGAGCTGATCCGGGATTCTGGTGGGCTGTGTATCCCCTGTCGCCCAGGTGAGCGTTAACCTGAACAAATAAATGGCAGCTTTTTGTTCTAAAAAAAACTATATATATAAAAAATAATCTTTGGCTGGTTTAAGGGGTTTCTAGTGTCATGTACAGGTTTTCGCTTCCAGTTCTCTCCTCCAAAGACGGGTCAGTTCAGCAGCTGAACATCCTTTGATGTGCACAAAGTTTAGCTTGTTGCGAAATGTCGCTGTCATCTTGTGCTGATCCCGTTTCCTGCAGGAGAGCCGGGATTGCTCGTCGGTCAGATAAATCAACAGGATCCCCTGCGTCGGTTCGACGGCTACGTCAGCGAAAGCGCCACCAACAAGAAGATCGCTTACAACGTGCTTCGGAAAGGGGACCAGGCGTACCTTTCAGGTACTGTCGGTACGGATCGCGGACGTTCCTTGTGCAGAGGTGGTCTCAAGAGAGCTAAATCTGGGATTTTTGAGAGGAGCCGATGATCTTAAAGGTCTTTTCCAACCTAAATGATTCAATGAACGGATGCGTTAGTGTTTTGAAGTTGCCAGCTGTCGAGCTGCTCTGGATTTAATAAAAAAAATAATATTTCAAAGAGGGAGACGATTTTTTTTCCCCCTGCCCTTTTCCTACTGCTGCCTGTCTCCCGTAAGGAGGAGATGCAGCGCGCGGAAGTCACCGAGGGATTTCTGTGCTCCCCTGGGAAGAAAACAGCGCGACGCTGAGCGGAGGGTGGTGAGGCAGCCCTGAGCGCTAACGAACTTGAGTCCCGAGGTGGGTTTTTTGGTGTCTCCTCTCCCCCTCCCAGGAGATGTGTTGGTGATGGACGAACTGGGTTACATGTACTTCAAAGATCGCAGCGGGGACACCTTCCGATGGCGAGGAGAGAACGTCTCTACCACGGAGGTGGAAGGAACGTTGAGTCACATCCTCAACCAGACGGATGTTGCGGTGTATGGAGTGGAAGTACCAGGTAAAACGTCGAGTCAGAGCTCTCGGGACCTTGGGAGAAAGAAAAATATTAAGCGAACGTGTCAGAATGGGTGGAAATCGGTCGCCTCTGTTGTAACCAGGCACCCGACAATGAAAAGATTGAGTCAAACAGCAGAGTTTGACGCATTTATTCTGAGCAGTAGAAATAACCGGAGATCCAGCAGTGCAATCTTTACTTGTGTCTTAAAAAGGAAGGTTTTTAGGTGAGCTTTGCAGAAGGTCTTGGTGTGCAAAGACCATTCCGTGGGTGTGCAGGCCCGTAAATCTTCAAAGGGTGGAGGAACGGGGGTCGAGTAGCACACAAGGATGGAACCGAGCATGTGTTGTGGGCATGTTGGGCGGAAAGGCGCCCGTTGCAGCACTTTGCCCTGAATTCTATCATGACGTATGTGAGAGAAACCTGACGAAAAGAAGATTTGGATTAGCTTTCGGGGGCGGCCTCAACTAAGGGGCGCAGGGACGCGTTGGCGGCGGACTCGCAGCCTCTGGTATTACGTCGGGTTTTCCTCAGCGCGTTTGTGCTTCACCTTGAAAAGGACACGGGAGGAAATACCTGCGCTCGGTGTCTGCTAAACGTTTCCCGCTTCTGCCTTCTCCACCCGAGCTCCGCTCTTCTGTTTCAGGAGTGGAGGGCAAAGCTGGGATGGCGGCGATCGCAGATCCCAAAGCTAAAGTCAACCCCAACGTCCTGTACCAGGAGCTGCAGAAGGTGTTGCCTCCCTACGCCCGGCCCGTCTTTCTCCGGCTCCTACCCCAGGTTGACACCACAGGTACGGGTGATCTGGCTGCTCTCCGAGGGGGAAATTTGGATCCGGAAAGGAGTTTGGAAGTGTTTCCGCCTGCTTCACGGCGAGAGAACATCCCAACTTTTGAGTACGGCAGGCGCAGAAGTAACGGCATTGGTAAAAATGCCTAAAAAGTAAGGCGTTAGTAAAAATGAGGATTGTAGTTACGTCTTAAAGAAGAAATCAGCTGGTTCCAGGCCCTTATCAAAAAGATATCTGTAGATATAGTTATATAGGAACGTGTACCCTTATCAAGAAGGTATCTATAGATATATATATAGGAACGTGTACCCTCTTAACTCTCCCGTACGCTGTCCGTTGCCTTTCCCGGGGCTTTGTCCCAGTACGACGAACGGCCAAGTCAGCTGCTGCGTTTTCTGTTTTCAATTTCCCAGGAATTTTACTGCGTCCTTTTACCAGCCTCGCATGTGAGGAGAAGTAAAAATTGCGCAAGGTTTGTGTAAGAACTCCGGTAACGATCAGGAGGGTTAATGACCGTCGAGTTGCTAAAATTCTTAGGCAAAACTGTGAAGTAGAAATGAAATGCCACCCGTAACCTTTCGTCCTCGCTCTGATGCTTAAGCAGCCTTTTTGAGGCAAAGTATTTTTAATTTTTTTTTTTCTCCTCTTTTTGAAGGTACGTTTAAGATTCAGAAAACCCGCTTACAGAGGGAAGGATTCGACCCCCACCAAACCTCAGATCGGTTGTATTTTTTGGATCTAAAGTTGGGAAAATACGTTCCTCTGGATGAATGCCTTTATGAAAGGATTTGTTCTGGAAAAGCTGCTTTATGATCTAGTCGGATTCAGCCTTTTTCGAGGGAAAACGATGACTAATCGGAGGGACAGGAGGCTGGTGGATTCCTTACGCTCGGGGGCAGCCTCTCCCTCCCCTGAAGCACATTTAACCCCTCGCCCGCTCCCTCCCCGAGCGCTGACATCCCATTAACCTGCCCTTACGCCTCTAGAGAGAGTATTTTTATAACCACTACCCGCTTAGGGAGGAGTTCTGTGGCCATATTTATTTACGGAGATACCTGTGCCCCGCCGGGGCTTCTCTCTGCTCCGTCTCTGAACTTTACTTAACAAATTTAGATGATTTTTTTTTTTTTTTTTTTTTAACCTCACTTGCGTTAGGTCACGTTTTAACTACCCGCGGGCCGTGCCCTTAGGGTTGGGGATGTGAGGACATTAAAAAAGGAAGAAAAAAAAATAATAAATAAAAAGCCTTCGATGGGTGCTGTGGTGGAGGGGAGAGCGGCCTTCGCCTTTACCCTCCCTGCGCGGGTGCCTGAGGCCTTACGCAGCCCGGCTGAGGGAAGAAGGGCCGGGGCTTTGTGTTCGGGCGGTGGAAAAGCGAGGCACGGGGTGAAGCCGCCTGAGCTCTGCCCGCCTCCTCCTCCCTTCTTCGGCCTGCGCCGCGACGCGAGGCCGGGGCCCCGGGCAGAGGCCTAGGCCGCGGGGAGGCCTAAGCGACGGGTTGCTAGGCAACAGCGCGGCGCGCCTAGAGCGCGTCACTTCCGGCGCGCCGCTTCCCCTACCCCGACGCCGCCGCCGCCGCCATGGCCGCCACGACCGGCCCCGCGTCCCGCCGGGTCTCGGTGTTCCCCTCCCCGCAGGAGCTGGGCCCGGCCCTGGCGCAGCTGGTGCTCGAACGGGCGGCGGCGGCCGGCGGCGGCGGCCGCCGTTTCTCGGTGGGTCTTTCGGGAGGGAGTTTAGTGGAGATCCTCGCCCGGGACCTGCCCCCCGCCGTCGCCTCCGCCGCCGTTTCCCCGGCCGGCTGGCTCTTGGCCTTCTGCGACGAGCGGCTCGTTCCCCCCGAGCACCCGGACAGCACCGCCGGGGCCTACAAGGTGAACCGGGGCCGGTGAGGGGGGGGAAGGTCTGCCGCCGTCCCGTGTCCCGGTCCGGTCCGGTCCTGACCGCCCCCCCGTTCCCCGCAGGCCCAGCTGCTGCCGCGGCTGCCGGTCCCCGGGCCGCGGGTGCTGACCGCCCCCCCCCGGGCTGCCCCCCGCCGCCGCCGCCGCCGAGTACGCCGCTCAGCTCCGTCAGGTACCGACCCCGGGGGCGGCGCGGGGGGGGGAGAAGCGTGTACCTGCCCCGGGCTCCCGTTCCCATTCCCGTTCTTTCCCTAGGTTTTCCCGGGTGAGGACATTCCCGTCTTCGACTTATTGGTGCTGGGGGTCGGACCGGACGGGCACACCGGCTCCCTCTTCCCCGGTCACCCCCTGCTCCAGGTGAGCTCCGCCGCTGGCGCCGGTATTTGCCCCCCGCCCCGGGAACGCCGTTACCCCGGTACCGTCATCAGCGATCGCCCCGGTGGTGTAGTTTGACAAAGAAAAAGGAGGGGGGGGAAAAAAAAAAAAGAGCTTTTGGGGTTGAGTTATCCCTCTGCTTGTTTCTTTTTAAATTTCTCCTTGTTTGGGGAGAGTTGGGGGCAGGGGGGGCAACTAAAAAGGAGCTCGGGGCTCGAGCGGAGCAGCGGAAGGGTCGAGGAGCCTCGGTCGCCCTCCGCAGCCGTCACTTACCTCGGTTCTGGTCAGAGCCTGGATTGCTCCCCTGTTTCTTGGGGTTTGGGGTTTTTTTTGCCTTTTTTCATGTTTTTTTTTGTTTTCGCTCTGATAGGAGAAAGAAAAAATCGTCGCTGCTATCACCGACTCTCCGAAGCCGCCACCAGAGAGAATAACATTGACCCTGCCGGTGCTGAACGCCGCGCGGATGGTTGTGTTCGTGGCTACGGGGGAAAGCAAAGCTGCTGTTTTAAAGGTTTGGACCCAAACCGTTCGTCGTCTTAACAAAAATCCAAGGTGTTTGGGGCAGGGAATGAGCGATCGCGAGGGTTCAGTCAACCGCCGAAGCGTTTTGGGCACGGTTTGCGGTTCCCTTTTGCTGACCGCTCAGCCGCGACGCCGTTCCCTCTCTCCAACAGCGCATTTTGGAAGGCGACGAGGAAAACCCCCTTCCCGCCGCTCGTGTCCAGCCTCGCTCCGGGCAGCTGCGCTGGTTCCTGGACGAGTCGGCAGCCAAGGAGCTGACCATCCCCGTCGAGAAACATTCCGTCTTGTAGAGCCGACTGCCGGCCGGCCTCGGGTGACTGTAACCGCGGCACCGGCGGCGTGACGTTCCAGGTGAAGAACACCACGTTCGATCGTAGCACTCAGTTGTGGCCCAAACCACGGTTTTTATTATTTCCCCCACACACACACTTTCTGGACCAAATGGTGCTTTGCCGAGCACAAATTTTTACGTAATATTCCCTTCGGTTCGGTGGGGGCTGTGTTGGAACCGCACGCGGTGACGGCGTTGCGCGGTTCGTTTCGGTCGCTGTGACGTGAAAGGCGTGTGCGACATTAAACAGACGGATTTCAGCTCTTCTGCTCCTGGTTCTTCTTCCACCTGGCCGCGCTCTTCCCTAAACGAGGGACTTGGGGAGCCAGGCGCGGGGTTTGGGGTGTCGCGGTGTCGGCAACGCGAGGACAGACGGACGGATGCTTGTCTGGAGCAGCTCTGGCTGTAGGGTAACGCTCGGTTTCCCTCGCTGGTTTGTTAGATTTGTCTTTGTTAATCCTGACTTTAACTGCACATCAGTTTTTGCCTGAAACTTGGTGTCGGTGGCTCCTTCCTACCTTGTTTTTTCACATCCCTGCACGCGTAGCAGTAAGGTTTTAGCTTTCGGTAGCGAAGAGCCTTTTGCGATCGCACGGTGTCTGTCAGTGCAGCGGGAAAGCAACGGCGTTCCTGTGTCTTTTACACTCTAGGAAGCGCAGCGCTTCTGTGCCAGATTTGGGAAAAAAACCCCAAGAATTGAGGTTCCTGGGCTGGACGTGGATATTTACAGGTACATCACAAAGCAGTTGGACAGGACTTGGAGCGTAAAAGCCCTGAGCCGGCGGTACCGGGCGCAGCCGTCCCTCTCGACGGCATCTTTGAGCCACGGAGTCGGTGGCTACCGGGCTATGGGCGATTCAGCCTTCGTCAGCGACGTACCCGGGGTTTGTCGCTGCCGTCCGTAGTCATCTTTAGCGTCGCCTTCACGGGGGCTACCTATGGATTCTGGTGGGAGCTGCGAAGCAGGGCTGTTCTTGGTATCTCCGAAATCGCTTTTAAGGAGATCCAGGCAGAAAGCGTCAGGGTTTGCGAGTTAAACACGAACGTGACTAAAATCACGTTTGTGTCTGCCCGATAGCCAAGCTCTGCATCTTAAAAACGCAAAGTAAACCAGCAGAGCAGATGCACATGGACGAGACTTTGAAACTAAAATCTAACGCAAATTATTGAAAATAACGTGATTCCCTGTTCTGGGATCTGACAAACGATGCAAGTTTTAATGAGGTGGTTTTGGCAAACGTGAGTCCAAAAACGCGCGGTGGTTAAGTTTCCACGCATCAGGTCCTTGGTGCCGTGTCTGTAGAAACCCGTTTCTCTTGCGCGGCCGCGCCGTGTCATCCCTCCGGTGATTCCGAAACCTTTTTTCACTCGGCTTTATGGCTTTTTCTAAACTATCCCCCACTGATTTCCTTCTATTAAAAGCGTTTGGGCTTTTTGACCACCCTGGGGGCTGATGCGAGTGCCGGATATTTCTGCTCAGAGTTTCCTGTTTCTACACGTCCCGTGGGGCGCGAAGGGTATCAAAAACCACCGGTTGCGTAACGGTCAAAACGACAGATTTCGTTCAAGCTTGATTAGGGAAGCGAGAGCAGGTGCGGAGCACAGCAGCGAGCAGAGCTGTTTCCGTGATACGCTCTCAAATTTGGAAATAACTCAGAAAAATCCCCTCGCTGTATCCCACTCGGTCGCTTCTGCATGGTTCCCGAATTCCTTACCCCCTTCCTTCGGTTTTGGGGTATCTCGTGCTGGCGGTAGCTGAGACGGGGACAAGGTGGGCAGAGCATGGAGCACCGAGAGCAAATTTGGAGAAACCCGGTTGCGCTTTTCGTAGTGTCGTGTAAATTTACACGTGAACCACTTTAGCATCCTAAATTTAAATTCCAACGCGCGGAGTCTCATCTTGAATAGTTCTGTGTTAATTAACGGTAACTGGTAATTGTTTCTAGGATGAAAACGGCACGTGCGGGTGAGCGAAGAGACGGCTAGCGCCGTCCCGCTGCAAAAGCGGGACCCCCTGAGCTGGGATGCGGCCGAGCACAAATTCGCCCTGTCTCAAAAATAAATCGGAAACCAAATCGGTGCCGTTTTAGCACGCAAAACTTGGGGGGAAACTGGTAGAAAGGGGTGGGAAGCCGCAGAGGTGCCGCTGCCCCTTTAAGGCTCATTTTGTGAGGGGGAGGGGGTTCGATACAAGACTTTATTTGAATATTTATGAACCGATGATCTGGAGGGGAGAGAGACGGAAAAGAGCTGCCGGGCGGAGAAGCCGGCATGTGGGGTGTCCCCTCACCACCACCGAGCCAGGCCTCGGAGCCCGGCCGGCAGCGAGCGCGCTGAGGCCGAAGATGGGAGGAAGGTGTTCGAGCCCTCTGAGCGGGAGACAGCGCAGGTATCTGAGAGGTGAGAAAGGACTTTGGCTGTCTCCGTTGCTTTTTTTTGGGGGGGGGAAATACAGATTCTGTTCGCAGCGAGTCGTGGCAGGGCTCTCTTGGCAGTGTCAGCCCTCCTTCCGCACCGCAAGGCTGCCAGCACTGGGTCGGTGCTCGCTGAGCTCACGTTTGGGCTTGGTGAGATGTGAGATCTGATTTAGCCGTTGGTTTTAAGGCGTTAGTTGGACAAAAACCAGCGGAGCGGGCGAAAGGAGTCTCCGAGCCCTCGTCTCTGGTACCTTCCTCTTCGGATGGCTCTCGGAGAGAGGGTTGGGAAGCGCCTCGTCCTTAGAGCGTCGGCTCGCTGCACTCCCTGCCTCCTCCGGTGTCTTGAGCGACGCGTTTCTCTGGGCCGTAAGACGCCTCTGGAGCTTCAGACTGCGGCTTTGTTGTCCAATTCTTTCAAGCCTACAGGGCGTGACATTTCAGTAACTCTGCTGTCGATGAATTTGCTCTCTTGTTTCCATCTTCCCAGCTGGCGGAAGAAGCGTTTGGAGAAGCAGTGGCACATAAGAAGCCTTTTTAAGTTTTGATTAGCGTCGGACCCTCTGACATTTCAGATCCTTTTTTGACCAGGCGCCTTCCTGGGCTACGCTGGCCGCATTCCCAGGGTGACAAAGCGCCCGCGGTTTGGGAGTGGGGTCCAGCGACAAGTGCAGGAAAGGAAAGAGCCGTAACTCTTTATTTCCTGAAATACGGAGAGGTTGCTTCATGCCTCAGCGCTCGCCTTCCACTGCTGTCCTTAGAGGAGAGTAAAAAAAATGTTAACTAAAAGGAGCGAGCAGCCTCCTCTGGCAGGAGGGTGCCCCCCAAAACGGGCTCTGTCCTTGCTGTGCCCCCAGGTCGCGCAGACGCCACGATGAAGAACTTCGTGCCCTATTACCGGAGGCAGCTGGCGACTGCCCTTCTGAGACGGGTCTCGGGGGAGCTGGACCCCCAAGGGAAACCGGCCCCGCAGCTCCTGCCGAGAGAGGTAAAAGGCTCCGCGAGGAACACGAACCTGCTGAAGTCCATCTTGTCTCAGAGGTGCCTGGGAAGACGCAGCTGCTGTTCCCCATCTCGTTGCAGCTTCATCGTGTAGTTGAACGCTACGCAGAACAGCGACCTGTTGCTAGGGAAAACTTTTATCTTTTGTGGCTTAGAAGTAAATATTTAGGAGCGTGTTTTAAGAGAGACGAGAAGGTGGGATCGACAGCCGAGGGTCTAGCTCACAAATCGGTGCCAAAGACCGTCGAAGCCCTTACAGCAGCACCACGGTTTTGTCACAGAGAGTGACGACCTGGTTTTTTAGCTTTTCACCACCACTAGATGTCCGTGTCCCGCTGCCTCTCGCTATTATTTTTGCAACCCTGGTAGCAAAAGGTCTGGCTGGGGCCAGCTCGTATGCGCCGGGCGATGGGTCTGTCTCCCCGCAGCGCTGACGCTTTGCACCTTTTCCAGCTCTTCTCTCGTGTGTCCTCAGCTCCGGGGGCCGCCCGACGCCGCTCTGCACGAGGGATTGCTCTCCCAGTATGACGGCGATTCCCGCAGCTGGCAGGAGAATTACTTCATTCTGCTTGGAGATTTTACCCTGCGGTGGTTCGAAAGCGAAGAGGTAAACGTGCTCCCGCAGCTACTGCTGCAGAGGTCGTAAAATGGAGGATTTTTTGTGGCCAAACCTCGTGAAAACCTCATCCCTTGCAGGCAGAGGCGAAGGTGGGCACGGGACCGTGCAGATACCCCTGCCCAGCTGCTTGTGTAAAAGCCTGCCGCTTCCCACCCGCATGGCTGAACAACGGTTCTCTTTGCACGGAGAATCCTTCCACAAATACATTCCATTTGCTTTAAAATTCACCCTGGATCACCGCGTTGCGTTGGATCCTTCTGTTGTTTTAATTGTCGGTACCTCTTTCGCATGAAGGAGGTACTGAGTTCTGAAGCTGGCGTAAGCGAAGCCACGAGAAACAAACCTGCTCACCGTCGCCAGCTGCTCCGCTGTCAGTGTGAACAATTAAATCACCGCCCGCAAACCCTCGCTGAGGACTCGCCCTTTGATTTCTTTTCCAGGCCCTGAGGAAAGGCTGCGAGCCCAGAGGCTCGACCGCTCTCTCCGGCTACCTGCTGCTGTCTTCACCGAGCGAATACGCCGAATCGCTCGGCGATCTGTGCCAAGGACTCGCAGGTAATTCTGTGACGCGTCGACGGTTAAGAAATAGGTTGTGGCTGGGGTAGGAGCAGAGTCCGGTTCGGCACCTCGGAGCGTGACGGAGGAGGATGAGGTGAACGCACGAGGCAGGTTCTATGTCCGGCCGAGAGACCCTGCGCCAACAGACACCTGAGAAACTTCCTTACGTGTAGGCAGAGCCATAACACTTGGGGCTAAACTTTCGGTGTTGCCCAGACTTGGCGCTTTTGAGATCTCCTGCAGCTGAATCTGTTGTTTTCCTTGTTTCTCCGCATCCTCTGGCATTCTCCCCCGGCAGACAGCTGTGCTCGGGGCTGCCGGCAGCCTGCACGGCTTGACTCGGCCAGCTGGAAAGCGAAAATCTGAAACCCGAGTGGCACGAAACCAGAAGCAGCTGCACAGAAACTTTGCCAGTGACTGAAATTCATTTCAGACGGTTTTCTCTGTTCAGCTCTTCAGCGTGCAGCCCTCTGGCTTTTATTAGAGAGCTGCCTACTATAAAAGAGTTTATATCTGGTTGCGAACACTTGTAAATTACCGTTGTTGTTTTAAAGTACAGATGGCACCATTTAAAATAAAAAACGTAATGGAATTGGGATCTTTCCAGTCTGCTGCAGATACTGGTTAAAAAGGAGGCGAGCTTTTACCAATCTGCTCTTGGAACAAAACATTCATACTCCTCCCCTGTGAACGGTTCTTGCTGTTTACCACGCTGCGCCAAAACTCCTGTTAGTTGCGTCTATTAACGCTAAAAAAAGGAAAAGCTCGGCAAAGGCCGCGCCAGCTGATCCCGTCCCTTTGGCGTTTCCCCGGCTTGACGGCCGACGTCTGGCGGGGCATGATCCCCCTCGTTTTCTAACGAGCGGCTGAGACGCGGCGGGGCCTTGGGTCGTTCTTGAAGGACGGCGTTCTATTTTATCCGTAAACTGGTATTCCTGCATGAAAATACGAACGGCAGCCTTACCGCTAGGGAAGCTTGCAAGAGTTTACAGAGATTTAATTCAAAATTGTTGCAGCGCCAGCGTACATTGCGCTCCTTCCTCTCTCCTTCCTCCCCGAGGTGGCAGCCCCTTCGCCGACCCGCCAGGAGAGTTTCTGTTTTTCCTCTACCATCCCTTCCGGAGGCATTTCTGCTTCTGCGCAGACTCGGCGGAATCGCGACGGATCTGGAAGGCCGCTCTTCGGGATGGCATTCGTTACCGCAGCACGGGTGAGGCTGCCGAAGCGGGTGGGTGCCGCCTAACGAAGCGGCGAGGTCCGAGAGCGTGAGCTCTCCACCCTGGGGATCTTTTCACGGAGCGGGCAGCGCGAGTCGAGTCTCGCCACGTTTGTGCCCGGAGGGCGAGCGCCGCTTGCGGCCTTTATTCTCGCTCGGAATAGTTTTTAGCCACTGCGTTCCCGCGGTTTGGTGGGAATTGCTCTGAGTGTCCTCGATTAAACATCGCCGGGACTAACCCATCCTTTGTCCTCAGAACTACAGAGGAGGGATTCTCTGGAAGCGGAGGCGTTCCTCGAGGCTGTGCGGTTTTACAGGCAAGAGAGAGGCCGCTACGGGGCAGGGGATCTTCTCCTGGGGCCGGAACCTGAGGTCGGTAAAGCGTTCCGAGACCGGAGCTTTTCCAGCGAGGTTGTTGCTCCGAGGTGGTTTCAGCCTCTCGTTTTGGGTTTTAGATCCTCGGAAACGTGCTGATGGAGGATTTGCTGCCGGTGCTGCGCTCTCAGGTGCTCCCGAGCATCAGAGGGTCAGAAAGGAGGCGGCGGCAGCTGTGGCTCCAGGTGAATGCCCGGGGTGTCGCTTGCACCCCAAAGTCGGGGCTGTGCTGACGCTGGCACATGCGGTGATGACCGGCGTGCTCGGAGGGAGAGCGGAGCATCGTGTGTAAACTTCTCAAATAAAGAACAATTGGGACAAAAAAGGCCCGTTCCAGGGCTGCTTCCCACGGAAGCGCTGGAGTGAAAAACGGGGAGCATTGCGGCGTGTGAGCGGTGTGGCTGGTTCCACGTATCGGCAGCGAGGGGATGGTTGTAATGGAGAGGGACGAAGTAATTACTTGATATTTGGGTTGGGTGAAACGAAGCGGGATGAGTCAAGGAATTTCAGGAGCGTGACACGGATGGGAGGTGGGTTTTTGTTCAGTGGTGAGCCCAGTAACGGTAACGTTCCCAAAAGTTGTGCCTCTTACCTCTCCTTTGTTCATTCTTTCTCTGGTTCACCCGCTCCTCATCGGCCGCCCAGTTTCTCCAGGAGGTTTACGCCCTGATCCTCAGCGAAATCGCCAGCGAATTCGAAGGTTTTCAGAAGGAGAAAGAAAAACTACAGACGGAGCTGGAGAA
Source organism: Aquila chrysaetos chrysaetos (assembly GCF_900496995.4). Classification (NCBI taxonomy): domain Eukaryota; kingdom Metazoa; phylum Chordata; class Aves; order Accipitriformes; family Accipitridae; genus Aquila; species Aquila chrysaetos. The sequence goes on along the minus strand of NC_044014.1, from coordinate 43,189,828 downwards.
GAAAATTCGCCCTGACCTGGATCAGATGCTGACTCTGAAGGATCAGATAGCCAGCAAACTCCAAGGTTGGGCAAACGGGGGGAAACGTCGGGATAAAAGGCAAAAACACAGGTTCAAAAATAAAAAAGACCTGGACAAATCCGTGAAATTCGTCCGCCTCTAGTTGCAGGCCTTAGTTTGTGAAGTGCTGGCTTGGATAGCGTCGGTTTGGGAACCGCCGACCAACAGCTACGGCGAATTTGGGTGTAATAAAGAGGGGCTGTGGGTGGGAGATCTCAGGTGGCGTTTTCTACCCGAACCTGAGCCCCGCCGGTGTGACTGCGCCTCGCGGAGCGCAGCACGGCGTGGAATGCGGCGCGGCGTGGAGCACGGTCCGGTCCGTCGGGCGACCCACAGCTTTCGCTCTCGGCAGCTGCGGTGCAGAGCCCGGCGGAGTCGTGCTGCGGCCGGAGCGTGGAACCTCACCTGGAGTGCGTGATGGAGGAACTCATGCGTCCCGTCAGCTCGGGAGTCGAGGCGGTTCGCTCGCTCTTTGCCCAGAGGGTTGATGAGATGATCGGACTCGTCCGGAGCTCTCCCGTCGCGGTCCTGCAGAAAGAGGTAACGCGGGAACGGGACGGCAAAGGCGGCTGCTCTCTTCCAGCCCCGCCGCTGCCGTTGTGGGCGCGGGACCGAGTCCTGAGGCGTCGTCATCGTCGCAGTGCGGCAGCTCGTTTGAATCGGTGTCGAATCCCGGCAGGAGGGTTCTCACGGGGTTGAGCTTTATTGAGCGTCAGGTCTCTCGGCCGCTGGGGAGATGTCGGAGGACGCTGTTGGGCTCACGCTCTTTCCCTGAGCACGTGCCGGTGGTCCGTGCTCCGGAGAGGGAACGGAGAGCGGGAATACCGAGCCGGGGATCCCAACAACCCCGGGGAGCAAACGCGGGGATGCCGCGCGCCGCCCGAGTGACGCGTCGCTGCTCTGACGTAGCTTCTGGCGCTGGGGAGAACGTCGTGGCAGCCCCAAGTCATGCACCTGTGCTACGAGGAGGCCGACCTGTATCGAGAAAGCCTGCGAGGGCTGGAGGAGCGGTTCGGCTTCCGCGGCGTGACGAGCCTGGTCCTCGGCGCGCAGAACCTCATGCAGCAGGTAGGTGCTGACGCTCAGAGTGGCGGGGGGGTCCGACGCCGGCCGGGGGCTCTGGCTCCGGCCTCAGCCGCTCGCTTCCCCGCCTCGCGTTCCGTTTCTCCTTGGGCTGCTCCAAAGGCACGAAGCAAAAATCTGCAAATATTTTCTTAGTTTAAAAAAGAAAAACAAACCCCAACGAGTTGGCTAACCAAGGAGGAAGGGATTCGCAATGGGGCTGGGGGGGGCGAGATGTGGAGCAAAATCCTGGGTCCCGCAAGCCCGGTATCAGCTCAGCGAGGTGTTTTTGGTTTTTTAATCTTGCAGCTGATGGAGAATGCCACCCACACCTTCCTGCAGCTCTCGCAGCAGCACCTCGGCCAGGCGGCCGGCCGGCGCCGGCTCACCCAAATGCTGGAGAAAGTCAAAGAGCGGGTGCTGAAGGTGAGGCGGGGGTCCCTCTCGATGGGTTTATTTTAGGTGGAGTTTGTTTTTTTTTTTTTTTTTTCTGTTGAACCCCCACCCCGCTTCGCTGCATTTCCTCGCATTTCTGCGTTGCTCTCACGCCGCAGACGTGAGGTTGTTGCGAAGGGACCGATCCTCTTTTTGAATTGAATTGCAGAAGTTTGACTACGACAGCAGCTCCGTCCGGAAGCGGTTCGCTCAGGAGTGGCTGGTCCGGATTTTTCTTCCTTTTCTACTGAAGCATTTGGAGTCCGGGTGTAAGCTGGTACGGTCGTGCCTGCGACAGGCTGGGGGGGGGGGGGGGGGGAACGGGCTCAAACAAGCGGGTTTTAGTTCAGCAAGAAAAAGCGACTCCTTCCCTCAGCGTCCTGGCGCTGAGGAACCGTCTCTCCGCAGAAAAGAGCTTTTAATTCAAGCCGCCACGGCGCAGGCTGCCAAACCGCAGCTCTCTCCTAGACGGCATCCCGAAAATCTCCTCCAAACGGACACAACTCATGTTCTGTTCCGTGCCGCCGTGGGTGTGACTGTCCTTTAGCTGTTTCCCAGAACAGAACATTCTCCTTTATTTTATTCCCTTTTTTTTTTTTTTTTTTTTTTTTTACATCTTCCCATTCGCTGTGCCGGAACGCTGGCTGGAGCGATTCCCTCCGTAGCGAGTCCCAGGGGTGTTTTTGGAGGTGAAGGGCGCCCTGCCATGGGGAAGAGGGGCTCCTCTGGGATCCGAGGGCGCTGCTGTAGACCCTGGCCTTGCCCTGCCCGATTTTTTTTGGGGGAGGCTTACCCAATTCCCATCAATTCTTCCCATCCTGGCTGTTGGTTTCACGGCTCGCTGGGAACACAAACGGTGACGCTGCCCCGCTCTTCCCTCCCCCACCGCGTAGGAGCTGCCGCAGTACGAGAGCTTCGTGTTCGCCGACTTCAGTGGCATCATTAACCTGGAAAATATTTACGAAGAAACAGTCCTGGCCGTGCTGCTGCGGGCTGTCGGCAGAGGTGAGGGGGGGCTGCGTTGCCCAGGGAAAATATTTCCCCCGTCAAAATATTTCCAGTCGCCAAATCGTTGCTACTGCTTTTCTGTACCCGGCTGAGATTCGGAGTGGGGGGTTGGGGTTTTTTTTTTGGTTTTTTTAAGCCGTTAGACGGTGATTTCCATGTTTGTACATTCAAGTTTCTTTCCAGCTGTTGCCCTTGGTCCGTTCCAGAATCCCAAGGCTGAATTATTTTCTTCCTGCCAGTTTTTTTTCCCTCCCCCCCTCGCTGGCTGGAACCTCTAAACCTCCCGCTGGCCAAAGCCGAGGCGGGGGGGGGGGGGGGGGTGGAAAATCATCTCATTTTACAGGCGTGATGTCATGGGAGGGCTGCGTGTTCATCGCCGCCTCATACAGCGTCGAACAGGGGAGCTGTTATGGGCAGTGAGCGAGTGGGGAACGGGAAAGAGGAGGGGGGGGACGGGCGAGAAGGGGACTTCACCCGGTTGTAAAACTGTCGACGGTTTTCCATCGGCCAAGCGTGGAACCGGGGTGAAAACAGGCTGAGATGGGTCCGTGTGGTTCACCTGAAAGTCGGATTTTGAGAATTTTACTTGAAAACTTGCGAGTAGGATTTTGAAGAGAAAATACCTAAAAGTAGCATTTTGAAGGTGAAAATACTTGACATTTTGAAGGTGAAATACTTGAAAGTAACATTTTGAAGGTGAAGTACCTGAAAGTAGCATTTTGAAGGTGAAAGTACTTGAAAGTGACATTTTGAAGGTTAAGTTTAGCGCTGAGGATGACTCCCGTTCCCTCTTCCAGCGCTGGCCGAGGCCTCGTGCCGTAACAGACACAACCTCTACGCCGATGGCTTCTCCCTGCCGCAGAGCACCGAGGAGCTGCTCTACGAGGAGATGGGCTGAGGACCCAGCGTCGCCGCCGTACCGGCCGTGACCCCCCCCCCTCACTGGTTGTGACCCCCCTCCCCTCCCCAGATGGGGGTCAGCGGGGCCGTGTCCCACTGCGGGGGCCGGCGGGTGACTCCGAACCCCTTTGGCCCCACTGGGAGCGGGTCGTGTCCAGTGAAAAACTGAGTGATTGGAAATGGCCGACGTGTGCGGAGCGTGCTGGGGGGGGGAAACAAAGCTGTGGGGCTTCACAAAGGGTAGGGGGGAGAGAGAGATGGGGCAGAAGCGGGGGGAGATGGGGGCAGGGGAAAGAGGTGTGGGGCAGAGGAGGGCGCGATGGGGCAGGGGGGAGCTGGAATGGAGGAGATGGGGCAGAGGAGAGGGAGGTGGGGGAGAAGGACAGATGTGGGGGAGTGGAGGGAGAGGGAGATGGGGCGGGGGGGGCAGAGATGTGGGGCAGAAGGGGGAGACATGGGGCAGAGGAGGGGGAGATGGGGCGGGAGGCGGAGGCCTCGCCGCGGGGTGGCGCGCCAGAAGGGGGCGTGGCGCGCCAGAAGGGGGCGTGGCGCGCCAGAAGGGGGCGTGCCCTCCTTCCCGCCGGCGGCGGGGAGGGGGCGTGGCGCGGCGGCGGCGGGGGCGGAGCCTGGCGGGGCGGGGCGGGGGCTGCCCAGGATGGCGGCGGGGCGGCCGTTCCCTCCGCGGCTGCTGCTGCCGCTGCTGGCGCTGGCGGCGGGACCGGGACCGGGACCGGGCCCGTTCCACGTCCACGGGTATTTCCCCGAGGAACGGTGGAATCCCGAATCGGGCCTGAGACCCCCCCGGGTGACGATCGCGTTGCTGGCGAGGAACGCGGCCCACGCCCTGCCGGCCGCGCTGGGAGCGCTGGAGAGGCTGCGGCACCCCAAGGAGCGGACGGCGCTCTGGTGGGCGAGACACGCGTGGGGGGGGGGGGGGGGTCGGGTGTTTTTTGGGGGGGGAGGCCGGGAGACTGATGGTGGCGGCGGGGGGGGTGTGTGTGTGTCGTGTGCGGTTGTCCGCGCAGGGGTGGCGGTGGATCACAGCGTGGATAACACGACGGCCGTGCTGCGGGAGTGGGCTGGGGGGGGTGCGGGGGCTCTACCACCGCGTGGAGTGGCGGCCCATGGAGGAGCCGAGGTGAGGGGGGGGGGGGACCGGGAGGGACGGGGGGGGGACCGGGAAGGTGGCCACGGGGGAGCCCTGTGGGCTGCGGGAGTCTGGGTTTGGGGGGGGGGGCCCTGTGGGTGCCTAAGTTTTGTGGGGGGGGTGTCCCCGTGGGCTGTGGGTGCCCAAGTTTTGGGGGGGGTGTCCCTGTGGGTTGTAGGTACCCAGGTTTGGGGGGGGGGTGTCCCTGTGGATTGTGGGTGTCCAGTTTTGGGGGGGGGGGGTGTTCCTATGGGTTGTAGCTGCCCAAGTTTGAGGAGGGGTGTCCCTGTGGGTACCCGGGTTTGGGGGGGTCCCCTGTGGGCTGTGGGTGCCCAAGTTTCATGGGGGGGCTCCCATAGGTTGTGGGTGTCCAGCTTTGAGGGAGTCCCTGTGGGTTGTAGGTGCCCAAGTTTGGGGGGGGTCCCTGTGGGTCCCCAAGTTTGGGGGGTCCCCAGGTTTGGGGGGGTCCCCATGGGCTGTGGGTGTCCAGCTTTCGGGGGGTCCCTATGGGTTGTAAGTGCCCAAGTTTGGGGTGGGGTCCCTGTGGGTGCCCAAGTTTGGGGGGGGTGCCTGTGGTGGGTGCCTAAGTTTGGGGGATCCCTGTGGGCTGTGGGTGTCCAGTTTTGGGGGGGGGGGTTCCTGTGGGTTGTAGGTGCCCAAGTTTGGGGGGGGGGGGGGCTCCTATGGGTGCCCAGATTTGGGGGGGGAGGTCTCTGTGGACTGTGGGTGTCCAGTTTTGGGGGGGCCCCTAGGGGTTGTAAGTGCCCAGGTTTGGGGGGGGGGGGGTGTCCATGTGGGTGCCCAAGTTTGAGACAGGGTGTCCCCCTGGGTTGTGGGTGCCCAAGTTTTGGGGGGGGGGTGTGGGTGCCCAGGTTTGAGGGGAGCCCCATGGGCTGTGACTGCCCAAGTTCGGGGGGGGGGGGGGGTGTCCCCTCTGGGTGCCGGGTCTCAGGGGGTCCCCGTGGAGCGGGTGGGTGGGTGCAGGGGCTGGGGGGGGTCTCTCAGGGCAGGAGGGCAGCGCGGACCCCCCCCCTCCCCCAGGTGGTACCCCGACGAGGAGGGCCCCAAGCACTGGTCCCCCTCCCGCTACGAGCACGTGATGAAACTGCGTCAGGCGGCGCTGGAGTCCGCCCGCGCCAACTGGGGCCGACTACCTGCTGGTAAGGGGGTCCCGGGGCCGGGGGCGGGGGGGGCCACAGCTCCACGGCGCCGGTTTCGGGGGCTGACGGCGCCGGTCGGGCGTCTCGGTGCCGTCGGGCAGTTCCTGGACGCCGACAACGTCCTGATCAACCCCGACACCCTGGGGCTGCTGATGGCGGAGAACAAGACGGTGGTGGCTCCCATGTTGGACTCGCGCGCCGCCTACTCCAACTTCTGGTGCGGGATGACGGCGCAGGTGAGGGCCGGGTCCTCCGGGTGCTCTGGGTGCCGGGTTCTCCAGGTTCTCTGGGTGCTGGGTTCTCTGGGCACTGCATACCTTGGGTGCTGGGTCCTCTGGGTGCTGGGTTCTCCAGGTCCCCTGGGTGCCGGGTTCTCCAGGTTCTCTGGGTGCTGAGTCCCCTGGGTGCCAGGTTCTCCAGGTCCTCTGGGTTCTCCAGGTCCTCTGGGTGCTGGGTTCTCTGGGCACTGCGTCCCTTGGGTGCCACGTCCCTTGGGTGCCATGTCCCTTGGGCACTGGGTGCTGCATCTCCTGGGCACTGGATCCCCTGGGTGCCAGGTTCTCTGGGTGCCGGGTTCTCCACGTCCTCTGGGTGCTGGGTTCTCTGGGCACTGCATACCTTGGGTGCCAGGTCCCCTGGGTGCTGGGTCCCCTGGGTGCTGGGTCCTCTGGGTGCTGGGTTTTCCAGGTCCCCTGGGTGCTGGGTCCTCTGGGTGCTGGGTTCCCCAGGTCCCCTGGGTGCTGGGTCCTCTGGGTGCTGGATTCTCCAGGTCCTTTGGGTTCCAGGTTCCCTGGGCACTGCTTCCCTTGGGTGCCACGTTCTCTGGGTGCTCCACATCCCCTGGGTGGCACGTCCACGGGGTGCCGCGTCCTCCCATCCTGCCGCTCCCCGGGGCCGAGCCGAGCCCCCAGGCGGTTCCTGCCTCCTCCAGGGTTACTACAGGCGGACGCCGGCCTACCTGCCGATCCGGAAGCGTGAGCGCCGAGGCTGCTTCGCAGTGCCCATGGTGCACTCCACCTTCCTGGTGGACCTGCGGAAGGAGGCCTCGCGGGCGCTCGCCTTCTACCCGCCCCACCCCGACTACACCTGGGCCTTTGATGACATCATTGTCTTTGCCTTCTCCTGCCGGCAGGCGGGTGAGGAGCCGGGGGGGGGCTGGCGTTGGCCTTGGCTTTGGGCTGGTGTTGGCTTTGGGCTGGCGTTGCCTTTGGGTTGGCATTGGCCTTGGCTTTGGGTTGGCGTTGGCGTTGGCTTTGGGCTGGCGTTGGCTTTGGGTTGGCATTGGCGTTGGCTTTGGGTTGATGTTGGCTTTGGGTTGGCCTTGGCCTTGGCTTTAGGCTGGTGTTGGCTTTGGGCTGGCTTTGGCTTTGGGTTGGCGTTGACGTTGGCTTTGAGCTGGCATTGGCTTTGGGCTGGTGCTGGCTTTGGCTTTGGGTTGGCCTTGGCTTTGGCTTGGCGTTGGCCTTGGCTTTGGGCTGGCGTTGGCTTTGGCTTAACTTTGACTCTGGCCCGGCTTAATTTCAGAAGTCCAGATGTTCGTCTGTAACCGGGAGGTGTACGGGTTCCTGCCGGTGCCGCTGCGGTCGCACAGCACCTTGCGGGACGAGGCGGAGAGCTTCCTGCACGTCCAGCTGGAGATCATGGGTGAGCAGCGAGGGCCGGGCCCCGCTCCCAGTGCCTCCGTGCCCGGATCCGGTGGTTTATCCCAACTTGGCTCCGGCCGTGGCCCACCCTGGCTCCCGGGAGGCTCCGGCAGGAGCTGTGCGAGCCGGGTTTCTCCCTCCTTTCCCCCCCCTCAGTGAAGCACCCGCCGGCGGAGCCATCCCCACACGTCTGGGTCCCCCCCAAGGTCCCCGACAAGATGGGCTTCGATGAGGTGAGCGCCGCGCCCCAGCTGAGGCTGCCTGTGCTGCCGGGTGGGATTTGGGGGATCCCCCCCCCCTTCTCTTCTGGTTTTTGGGGGTCATCGTTCCCCTCCCTTCAGGATTTTGGGGGATTCCCCCCACCTTTCTGGATTTTGGGTGGTTCCTCCCTCTCTTCTGGCTTTGGGTCCTGTGTCGTTCCCCGCATCGTCTGGATTTTGGGGTGGTTTTTTTCCTCTTCTCTGAATTTGGAGTATTTTCCTTCCTTTTCAGGTTTTCATGATTAACCTGCAGCGGCGGGCGGACCGCCGGGAGCGGATGCTGCGGACGCTCTACGAGCAGGAGATCGCCTGCAAGCTGGTGGAGGCGGTGGACGGCAAGTGAGTCCAAAAATCCCGGAGGGTCCGGGAAGGCGGCGAAACGGTGCCAGGTCGACCGTGGAGCCGCTCTCCTGGCCGGGGTGGGGCGGTTGGGATTTTCCTTCGGGATCGAGCCCATTGGTTTGCAGAGCCATGAACAGCTCCGAGGTGGAAGCGCTGGGCATTCGGATGCTGCCGGGGTACAAGGACCCCTACCACGGGCGGCCGCTCACCAAGGGGGAGCTGGGCTGCTTCCTCAGCCACTACCGCGTCTGGCAGGAGGTGAGGGGCTGCCGGGGGGGCTGGAACGGACGTGGTCTGGGGTGGGGGGGCCTGATCCCAATGGGAAGGAGGGGGTTGAGATCCTAATCCTGATGGGAAGGCGGCAGATGAGGCCTTAGTCCTGGCAGGAGCAAAGGGGGCCAAGTCCCTTATCCTGATGGTAAGGAGATGGACAAATCCCTAATTGCGATTGTAACGAAGTGGATAAATCCGTAATCCCGATGGGAATGAGTCCCTGTTAGCAAGGAAAGGGAGAAATTCCTAATCCTGATGGTAACAAAGGGGATGAATCCCTAATCCCAACAACAAGGAAAGGGAGAAATCCCTAATCCCACTGGGAAGGAAGGGGATGAGTCCCTAATTGCAATATCAATGAAAGAGATGAGTCCCTAATCCCAACAGTAAGAAAGGGGACAAATCTGTAATCCTGATGGGAAGGGAGGGGACAAGTCCTGAATCCTGTGGGGAAAGACAGGGACAAGTCCCTAATTCCATCAGGAAGGAAGGGGCCGAGTCCCTAATCCTGACGGCAGTGAAGAAGACAGGTCCTTAGTCCTAACAGTAATGATGGGGATGAGTCCCTAATCCTGAGAGGAATGATGGGGATGAGTCCCTAATCCCAATTTCAAAGAAGGGGATGAGTCCCTAATCCCGAAGTGAAGGACTGGGACTAATCCCAAGGGGAAGGACGGGGACAAGTCCCTGATCCGGAGGGGACAACAGGCCTGGCCCGCTGTCACGCGTCGGGAGAAGGTGTCGGAGGTGGCTGGTGCCGACGCTGCTCCTGCCGGGCACCGCGTCGGCCCCGGAGCCGCTCCCGTCCCTCCGGCCTCGCGGGAGAACCGGGAGGATTTCCCTTTTCCGTTAAATCCCAGATCGTGGCGAGGGGGCTGGAGAAGTCGGTGGTGTTCGAGGACGACCTGCGCTTCGAGATCTTCTTCAAGCGACGCCTGATGAACCTGATGCACGACCTGGAGGCGGCCGGGCTGACCTGGGACCTCATGTGAGCCTCGTCGCTAATTACCCCGGACCGGGAACCGACTCGTCGCCGTTAACGAAGGCGCCGTCTCTCCCGCAGTTACATCGGAAGGAAGCGGATGCAGGTGGAACGTCCGGAGAAATCGGTGCCGCGGGTGAGGAACCTGGTGGAAGCGGATTATTCCTACTGGACTTTGGGTTACGTCCTTTCGCTGCGCGGCGCTCGCAAGCTGCTGGCGGCCGAGCCGCTGGGCAAGATGTTGCCCGTCGACGAGTTCCTGCCCGTCATGTTCGACAAACACCCGCTGTGAGTCCGGCGGGGACGGGGGGGTGGGACGGAATCGGATGCCCGGGTCGGGGGGGAGAGCGTCCGTGTGCCGCCGGGGATGGAGGGGTTTCCCTGCGGAGCCCGTTTTTTGTCCCTTTGGGGATGTTGCTCTTGTCCCCGGGGATCCGTTTCCCCCTCGGAGGGGGCTCTTGTCCCTCGGGAGATGCTTTTCTTGTCCCTTCGGCTCTGTTTCCCCTTGGAGACAGTTTCATGTCCTGTGGGAGATGGTTTCACGTCCCTTTGGATCCATTTCCCCCTCAGCGCCAGTTCCTCGTCCCTTGGGAACCACTCTTCGTGTCCCTCAGGATCCATTCTCCCTTGGGAGCCATTTTCCGTGTCCTCTCGGGGCTGTTTCCCTGCGGTGACAGTCCCTTGGGAACCCGTTTCTTGTCCCGTGGGAGCTGTTTTCCTCAGATCTGTTTCCCTCAGAGCATTTTCCATGTCCCTTCAGCTCCGTTTCCCCTTGGAGACAGTTTTGTGTCCTGTGGGAGATGGTTTCACGTCCCTTTGGATCCATTTCCCCCTCGGAGCCGGTTCCTCGTCCCTTGGGAACCACTTTTCTCATCCCCTTGGCTCCATTTCCCCTCGGAGACAGTTTCTTGTTCCTTTGGATCCATTTCCCTGGGAGCCAAGTCCTTGTCCCTTTGGAGAAGCTTCCCTTGGAGACACTTTTTCTGTCCCTCGGGATCCATTCCCCCTTGGAGGCCATTTCTTGTCCCTCGGGAGCCATTTTCCATGTCCCCTCGGGGCTGTCTCCCCGTGGTGACAGTTCCTTGTCTCTTTCGAACCAGTTTCTTGTCCCTTGGGAGCTGTTTTCCTCAGATCTGTTTCCCTCAGAGCATTTTTCTTGTCCCTTCAGCTCCATTTCCCCTCGGAGTCAGCTTTGTGTCCTGTGAGAGATGGTTTCACGTCCCTTTGGATCCATTTCCCCGGAGCCGGTTCCTTGTCCCTTGGGAACCACTTTTCTTGTCCCCTTGGCTCCGTTTCCCCTTGGAGACAGTTTCTTGTCCCTTGGGATCCATTTTCCCTTGGTGACAGTTCCTTGTCCCTTGGGAGCAGTTTCCCTCGGAGTGTTTTTCTTGTCCCTTCAGCTCCGTTTCCCCTCGGAGACAAGTTTCGTGTTCTGTGGGAGATGGTTTCACGTCCCTTTGGATTCATTTCCCCCCCTGGGATCCAGTTCCTCCTCCCTTGGGAACCACTTTTCTTGTCTCTCAGGATCCGGTTTCTTGTCCCTTTGCCGTCGCTTCCCTCGTCGCCATTTTCTCATCGTCCCAAATCCCTATGGCATCCCGGGACCTCCCCTCCCTGTTCCTCAGGACTGTTTCTCTTTCAAAAAAATCCCTTTGCATTCTGCCGGGAAAAACCCTTTTCCTGGGTGTTTTTTTTTTTTTTTTTTTTTCCCCCCACCCCTGACCTTTCCTCTCTCCTCCCTGCCAGCACTGACTACACCAAACATTTTACCAAGCGGGATTTGGTGGCGTTTTCGGCAGAGCCGCTGCTGGTGTTTCCCACCCACTACACGGGGGAGGAGGGTTACGTCAGCGACACCGAGACGTCGGTGGTGTGGGACGACGAAGCCACCCTCACCGACTGGGACCGCGCCAAATCCCAGAAGATGAAGGAGCAGCAGGAGCTGCGGCGGGAGGCCCAGAATTCCGACGTGCTCCAGTCCCCCCTCGACAGCGCCGCGCGGGACGAGCTATGACCCGGCGCGGGGGGTGGGGGGGGGGGGGGGGGCGGGGGCATGGATATCGCTTTTAAATTCTATTTTTATTTTTATTTCTCGGTTTGGAGAGTGATGGAAGCGGCCATCCTCCCCCCCCCCCCCCCCCCGCCTCCCCACTACGGGGAGGAACCAGTTATCATCGCCTGTGGCCCCCCCCCCCCCCCGGCTCAGTCACAGTGTCGTCCTGTGTGTGTCGTCCCCGTCCCCCCCCCCCATAAAGGTCCTGGCAGGGGGGTTGTGGTCCCTTGAGGTCCTGGCAGCTCCCACAGGGCTGTGGGTGAGGGAAACCGAGGCAGGGACCATGCTGTCAGCCCCCCCCGCCCCGCCGGGGACAAGAGCAGCAGGGATTGTCCCCCTGAGGGAACGGTTCCCCCCCCCCCGGAAAAACAGAGGCACAGCCAGGATACTGCGGCCGTGCGAGGGGAGTCCTCGTGCGAGCTGGGGTGGGGGGGGGGGGTTCCCCGTGCGAGGTGGGTGTCCCCTCGTGCGAGGCGGGGGGGGGGGGGCGTGCGTGTGGACGGCGGTACCCGGGGTCAGAGCTCGTCGTGGTCCTCGTGCGAGGGGGGCGTGCGACACGCCGCGGGCGTCACCAGCTCCATCAGGTACTCGCAGCGGCTGGGCTCCGTGGTGGCCGTCACCGCCGTCTCCGTCCCGCAGGACAGCTTCACCTGCGCTGGGGCTCAGTGGGGGGCCAGGGATGCCCCCCCGCCTTGGGGACACGGGGCACCCCCGGGGATGGGGGAACGCAGGGACAGGAACAGCCCAGGAGGCTGGGGACACCCCAGGGGACCCCAAGGGGACAGGGACCCCACCCCAGGGGACCTGGGGCACCCCAAAGGGACAGAGACACCCCCAGGGGACGAGGACACCCCCTCGGGGGCTGGGGGAACACGGGGCACCCAGGGACAAGGACACGCCAGGAGGTTGGGGACACCCCAAGGGGACATGGGGCACCCTTGGGAATGGGGAACCCCCCCCCAGGGGGGCTGGGGACATCCGGGGGGGGACAGGGGATGTGGGGACACCCTGGGGGACATGGGGACAGCCTCACCGTGGTGGCCCGGTTGGGGCCCTGCCAGCAGCCCGTCCCGTGCTCGTACTTCATGGCGCTGAAGCGATCGTGCTCGGGGCCGGCCCAGGCGCCCCATGTCCTGGGGTGGGGGGGGACACACGGACACGGGGGGACACGTGAAGGGGGGGACGGGGGCCACCGCCAGGGTCCCTGGGGGTCCCCGAGGGTCCCCTTACCCCAGGTTGGTCTCGGCGCCGCCGTGTTTGGGTTTCTGGGAGACGCGTTTGAAGGGGCAGAGGCGGTAGATGTACCTGGGGACAGGGGGGGGCACGGTGATGGGGGGGGACATGGAGAGGGCACGGGGGGGACCCCAACTCCCCCATGTCCCCCAGAACCGCCCCCCCACATTCCCCATACCTGGCTTCCCCCGTGTCCCCTGTACCCAGCCCCGGTGTCCCCATAGCCAGTCCCCAGTGCCCCCCAGCACCCCCACATCCCCAGAGACCCCCCTCCGTGTCCCCAGACCTGGTCCCCCATAACCCCCCCCAACTCCCCTCTCCCCAACCCCCCCGATGTCCCTTCTGTGTCCCCCCAACCCCTCCCCAGCTTGCCCCCCCCCAGCTGTCCCCCATACCCAGCCCTCCGTGACCCCCCCGTTCCCTATAACCCCACCAGTCCCTCTCTCCTGTCCCCTGTAACCCCCCTCAAGACCCCCCCATCCCCCTGATGTCCCCCCTACCTGGCTCCCCAACATCTCCCCCCAGCACCCCCCCATGTCCCCCAGCCACCCCTTACTCGCTGGTGCCCAGCTCGTAGCACTGGTTGTACAGGTAGGAGAACTCGCCCTGGGGGCCGAAGTCGAAGGCCAGCTCCTGTTCCAGGGCCCTGCCGGGATGGGGGGGGTCATGGGGGGGGGGGACGACGACAGAGACACCCCCCAGACCCCCCCCCCAGACCCCACTCCCACCCCCCTCAGCCCTGGGGGAAACTGAGGCACATGGCACAAAAGGAGACACACTGGTATTCAAGGTACTACCCCCCCACCCTGAGGGTTTTTTTGCAGTATTCCCTCCCCAGGAGGGTTTTTGGGGTGTCCCCCCCACCCAAATGGGAGGGGACAGAGGTTTTTGGGGTGTTGTCCCCCCCAAAGGGGGGCTCGGGGGGGGTTCCAGGCCCCCACCCTACCTGATAGACTCCTCAGCCTCCTTGAGGGCTCGTTCAGCCTCTTCAAGCTCCTCGCGGGCCTGCTGGGCAGCTGGCGGGGCACGGAGGGGTTGTGGGGGGCCCCCCCAGACAGGGAGGTGGCCCCCCAAACAGGGAGCAGCCCCGGACCCCCACCAGGGGGGGCAGAGAGGGGTCGGACCCCCACCAGGGGGGGCAGAGAGGCGTCAGCCCCCCCCCAGCAACACAGAGACACCCCCCCCTTCCTCCCAGCATTCATACCCCCCCAGCCCCCCCCAAACCCTATCATTCCCCCCAAGAAACCCCCTTTCCCCCACAGACCCCCCCCCAGATACACCCTGACCCCCCCCCTGAGACCCCCAGACCTCCCAGGGACCCCCTAAGCCCCCCAGGACCCCCGTACCATCAATCAGGGCCTGAGTGGCAGCATCGAAGGGAGGTGCCGGGGGGGGGCTCCTCAGGACCCTTCTCCTCAGGGTGCTGCGGGGGGGGCACCTGGGGGGACAGTGGGGTCAGGAGGGGGGGCCCCAACCCCCCCCATAGCAGGGTGGGGGGGGGCCCCAGCTGCACCCTGTGGCCCCCCCCACCTTCAGCTCTTCCTCGGGGCCTTCACCGTCGTCTTCTTCCTCCTCTTCTTCAGCCTCTTCTTCCTCCTCCTCCTCCTCCTCAGGGGGAGTCTCCTCCAGGGGGGGCTCGGGGGGGGGGGGGGGGGGGCTCAGCTTGGCCCTGCACATGGTGGTGGGGGGGGGGGGGGGTGGATCAGGCTCTGTCCCTCACCCCCGTGCCTCAGTTTCCCCATACCAACTTCACATAGCACCTACCCAAACATGGGAGGCAGCAAGGCTTCCCGCCCCCCTCAAAAAAAACCCTGGAGCCCCC